>NC_133179.1:38545000-38665000 GCF_049306965.1 Danio rerio
TATTCGAGTGCTTTTAAGGACTAAACTTACCTGAAATTGGCGAAAGCAGCCGCATGAGCAGCTTTGTTGACAGCCAGATTGAGTGCCGTTGCTTAGGGATTAGGGTGTTGACTCCAAAATAGTCGATTCCTCTATTCCTCAATGGACATTGTGCTGGAATTGACTTGAAGACAGGAATCGACTGCCAGAGACGAGTCTGTTTTTTATTTTAACCCTCCAGAATGAAGCAGTTACACGCTACACTACAGTTATAACGCTCATTCAGAGCACGATGAACATCGAAGACAAGTTTTACGTGTTTGCTTTTGAATTTTGAGACCACGAGCATTAGAATTAGTGTTACGGGAGTGCTTTTGTAACGTTATTATGTGACCATAGAACGGCTAAAACAGAACATCCTCCTAAAGTAATATTCAAAACGTTATTATATGACTAAAGGAGGACCATCGGAAAACGTTCTGTTAATGATAGAAAGGTTCTCTTTGTAATGTTATTATGTGACCATGGAATGACCAAAACAGAACATCCTCCTCAAGTCATTTTGGAAACATTATTATATGACTAAAGGAAGACCATGTGAAAACGTTCTGTTAATGTTAGAAAGGTTCTCTTTGTAACGTTATTATGTGACCATAGCAGGACCAAAACAGAATGTCATCCTCAAGTCATATTGGAAACGTTATTATATGACTAAAAGAGAACATTTTAAGAACATCCCTAATGTTCTGTAAAGGTTCTGAACTTTCATTACCTTTAGAGAACTTTCAGTGAACGTTGCGCAAGGTCGCAAGAACGTCGCCTCCTACCTGGGCATTGACCCAGAGACTGTTTAGATTAGGGATGCCCAAACACGGGCTGTTTCTCAAGTCAAAGAACACAGAGAATGGACTTGCGTTCTTGTGGAGAACGGTCTTGCCAGGTGTCCTTGGAAGAACAAACTCAGGAGACCATGAGGGCAGAGAATGCGTCCTTTGAGAAATGAGATGCTGTGTTCTTCCTGATGGTCACATGACCTTCACGCGTTTTAAATGGTAAATTATTTAAACATTACAGCATTCATACAACAATTTATTGTTTTCCCCCTTTTAAAAATATATACTTTGCATAAAAACATTACAAATATACTCTGCACAATATAAATAAAACTGATTTTAATACGAATTTCAGCAAACAAACACCCTTAATGTGTTTATTCCTTTATTAAGATGTCCATTGTAATGTTTACTTTTACTGTTTCATTTAGGGAAACTCCTGAGCTAAATAAGTTAAATCTCTGAACTTTAATAATAAATCTAAATAAAAAGCTGCACTTTTTTGCTGAGCAAGTTTGGTGCTCAAGTCTGCATCGGTGAATCCTCGATATCAAGATCACATCCGGGAAGTTTCACGCATCCTCTGTTCTTGCGGTCTTGAGTATTGGAACTGAACTTTGGCAGCTGATGATGACGTTGCACGAGAACACGAGGACGCAAGACCGCTGAAGAACGCATATTGAGAAACAGCCACAATCCTGAAGGGCCGATGTCCTGCAGATTTTAGCTCCAACTTGCCTCAACAAACCTGCATGGATGTTTCTAGAAAGCCTAGTATGAGATTGATTAGCTAGTCCAGGTGAGTCTAATTGGGATTGGAAATAAACTTTGCTGGACACCGGCCCTCCAGGACCGAGTATGGGCACCCCTGTTTTAGATGCATGTCACTGATGAGAAGATGATGGATATTTACAGTATGATGACCGAACTGGCCTTAATTGTGGCCCAGCAGGCACAAGACGTCAACATGCTGTCAGATTGAAATTGTACCCTAAGGTCGTGGAGATGGTGCATTTTGTTTGTAATTGAAAATCAGGTTTACATCCAAACTCAAAGTCAGCCCGATGTCACTGTCCAATGTCCAACCTAAAACCAACCAAATTTCAACGTCTAATGATGTTGTGAGCTTGATGTTGTGTCTACGTTTTCACCATGACATCTATCAGACGTTGAATTTTGGTTGCTATAACTGATGAATAAATGTCAGTGTTTGACGTCAATATGATGTTGGTTTAAGATGTTGGCTCGACATTGGATTTTGGTCACTTTCTAACAACCTAAAATCAACCAAATAACAACGTTATTTGATGTCATTATTGGACATCAAAATAATGTTGTTCTTAGACGCTGACTAGACATTGAATTTTGTTCACCTGACATCACAACCTAAATCTAATCTAATATTAGCGTCTTATGACATTGTGTGCCTGCTGGGCCATAACTAAATGCACTACAGAATGTTAGGGAATACACACATCAACAAATTACATGTAAATGTATCAACTTTTAACAGCATAATACTCAGTATTCACTACTCATGAGTACTTTTACTTTGAGTAATATTTGCAACAGGTACATTTATTCTACTCTCACTATATTTTTTATGCAAGTAATGGTATTTTTACTTAAGTATGCTTTCTCAGTACTCTTTCCACCACTGTCGGTGGGAAATAATCTTTCCTGACCAACCTGTCGAGATGTCCTGCGCCTGGAAGTACGTGCCTGATGCCAAATGCCTCTGACCTGCCATCAGGATTTTGGGGACGTCATGAAATTGTGGACTTTGTTTGTTGATAGTTGTGCGGTTAAACAAACCAGAGGGTTCTAAGGCCAGGCTGGTCTGCCCGAACAGGTGTGTCCATTTCCCGTGAGCCTTCGGCCGCACCTCTTGGCACGATTGGGAAAAAAGCAGGGGTTCTAAGGCCAGGCTGGTCTGACCGAGCAGGTGCATCCATTTCCCGCTAGCCTTTGGCCGCGCGTCCTGGCACAATGGAAAAAAGCAGGTGGTCTAAGGGCAGGCTGGTCTGCCCGAGTAAAAGTGTCTGTTTCTTGCAAGCCGTCAGCCGTGGGTCCTGGCTCAATGGCAAAAAAGCAGGGGATCAATGGCCAAGCCGTCTGCCTGAGCAGCTGTGTCTGTTTCCTGCGAGCCTTTGGCTGTGCGTTCTGGCCAAATAGGAAAGAACCAGGGGAGCTATAACCAGGCTGATCTGCCCAAGCAGGTGCATCTTTTTCCCGTGAGCCTTTGGTTGCGCATCCTGGCTCAATGGGAAAGAAGCAGGGGTCTATGGCCAAGCCATCTGCCCGAGCAGTTGCATCCGTTTCTGGCGAGCATTTGGTCGTGCATCCCGGCATGGTTGGGAAAGAACCAAGGGGTCTGTACGTAGACTAGCTGTCCCAGAAAACTTGTTTGAACTCCTATATTATCTGTTGCTAGAACTACGCGTCGTTGGTGCACCCCAGCCACCTCAAAATTTGAGCACTGCCATAGGTAGTTGAACTGGGAAAGGCTGGTGCACCCCAGCTATCTGAACCACAGTACATTAAGGTGGTGGAGAGGGTGGTGCCCCACAACCAGGTGGGTCACCAACAGAACAACTAGCACATGCTTTTTCTCTAAGTCCATGTTCCCGGGCTTAAAAGTGGGGTGCTCGGGCACTGCTGGAGAACAGGTGTCAATCAAGAGAACCCTGTGGGGCTGGCGATGGCCCCAGAAAGGGTGTGGGTCCCTGGGCAGAAGGGGTGTGATTTGTGGGATATTGAGCTCAGTGGTTCCAGCCCCCCTAACGTGGACCCTGGCTCCCTGGGAAGGGTGTGGGTCCCCGGGCAAGCTTTGGTCAAGTGAGAGCTAGTGCAGTGAGTTTGCACGGTGGTGGGTCTTTCTAGCAAGCGTCTGGAACGACTAGGCCAGTTTGTGGGATTGTTGGTCTTTCTAGCGAGCTATCATGGTCCAGTTGGAAGATGGCTGGTCTAATGACTGGTGGGCACAATGACGCCCACTAAATGTCCTGAAAAAGTGCATGTTCGATCAGGTTCTACGATTCTTTTTGAAAAAGGGAAAAGCCGTGCAAAAGCTCCCATGGCTGGCGCAGTAAAGCTGCCCAAAAAGGTGTGTGTGTTTGGTGGGGTTTTACTAAACACTTTGAAAAAGGAAAAGCAGTGCTCAAGCTTCAGCGGCTGGTGCAGTAAAGCTGCCCAAAACGGTGCGTTTTCGATAGGGCTCATACCATCCCTTTGTGGGAAAGAGAAGGAAAAAAAGCTGTGCAAAAGCTCCCACGGCTGGCACAGTAAAGCTGCCAAAATGGTGCGTGTTCGATGGGGCTCATACCATCCCTTTGTGGGAAAGAGAAAGAAAAAGGCTGTGTAAAAGCTCCGACGGCTGGCGCAGTAAAGCTGCCCAAACGGTGCGTTGTTCCTTGGACACACATGGTTCCTTTGAAAGAGGAATGGGGAAATCCCCCAAAAGTAGTTACAGCTTATCCATGCATTGGACCAAGGGGATCTTGAAGGTATCGGTTTATACCCCTGGTTCAGGGGTGGATGTTTTCCCCTTTAAGAAGTGTCACCAGCGTCATGACTCGGAAGTGGATGCCTCTGCCGCCTCCTTTTAAACCATTCCCCTCAGTGTGTAAGTCTTTCCCTGCAGCATTGATCTTGGATGGTCATGGCTGAATGTACACTCTGCTTCAGTCTACAGCCGGCTCTTGTCGCACCTGTTAGCGGTTGACAAGGTGACAAACTCGGAAGAGAAGAGGCTTTTGCTCTCGCTCAGCGCTGGCAATAAGGACACACGTAAGATGCTGTGCCGGGTGCCCAGCTGTTGCAGAACACCGGCCCGTCTAGACAGACACCTGAAGCAGCACACAGAGCTCTCTGTCTCTGGCCGGAAAGAGGCCATGGGAAGAGCAAAGCATCGAAAAGTGACTCAGGAGTTGTTGCTCAGGAGTAGTTGCGTGGTTGCAATCGAATTAATGGGCGGTTCCTGTGGTGTCTCGGTTACCGTGGTCGGAAGACGATGATTGGGAACCAGTTGGCCCAGAAGCCGAGTGTCTGTGTGCTGAACCTTGCTGCATGCTTACTACAGAGTGCATCCAGTCCCAGCTCATAGATCTCAGCAAGCTGGTGGGGGGGGAAGAGGAGGAGAAGGTAGTCTCCTGCTCAGCCGGCACCACTTCCCCGACCCGGCCCCCAGGCAAGGGGTGGCCAAAGATCCTACACCCCCCAGACCTCTGGAAGCCTACGTCTCACAAAAGTACTCCTACCCGGACTATGTTCCCGCCCTGAGTTGAGTATAGTTATGGCACTTTTCTGTTGGGCTGGTGGGGGTATATCATCAGGGCAGACTTTAGACTTTCGTCCCATTTCTGCAGACCTGCTCTTGGAAGAGATTGAGGGTTATAAACTGGAAAGCGAGTTCACTGGCCGTCTGCAAAACGTCTCATCCAAACTGAGGAGAATCAAGTCAAGTCAAGAGTTTTATTTGTCACATAAATAATAATACAAAGTATGACCAGCAGTGAATGAAGGTCAGGTCCGCTCCAGAGACAGTGCAAGTATAGATAAACAAAAATTAAATAATAATAAGAAAAATATGTGCAAAAAATAATGATAAAATTATACAAAGTAATAAGAATAGCAGCAATATGAGGTAGCTTATAGATATGACTAATACAGTGATATATACGTAGAGTCAAGTGATGTATAACACCGGGTTAGAATTTAGAAGCCTGATGGCCTGGGGAAAGAAGCTCCTCCTAAGTCTCTCAGTTTTTGCCATCAAGCTACAGAAAAGCTTACCAGATGGAAGCAAAGTGGATAGGTAATTACCAGGGTGATTTAAGTCCTTACAGATTTTAACAGTTCTATTTTTACAGCGTTTGAGATGGATGTCCTGCTAGGAGGGGAGAGCAGACATTGAGATGCGCTCAGCTAATCGCACAACTCTTTGAAGTGCTTTGCGGTCCTGGTTTGAGCTGTTTCCATACCACATTGAGATACATTGAGTCAATACGCTTTCTATGGTCCCTGAATAGAAAGTTTTTAGGATTGATCAAGGCGTTCCTAGGGTATATGGAAAGGCTAAGTGGATCTAGAGAACTTCTTTTTTCTCAATGAGCCAGTGGGAATCCGAGCTTGGTACACAGCAGATTTTAAGCTCTCTTTCACAGAATATGCTGGCACATTGTGGTGCACGAGGTGAGAAATAAGCAGGTGAAAGATGGCAGACTGATCTCCAAGGCCAGCCTGGTAGCCAGCCGCTGACACCAGACTGCTGGAAGAAAAATCCCTGCCCTTCTAGGTGAATAATAAGACCCCCGGTGAAAACTGACTTTTTTTTTTTTTTTTTTTTTTTTTTTTTTTTTTTGTGGCACACCAACAGCTTAAGACAGCTATTTAAAACAGGCGCAGCACCAGGGACCGAGCGCAGCTCAGCTGGCATCGACACAGCACCGACAGAAACAATGCCTTGAAGGCGAGAAAAAATAATGGCAGCGAAGCTGTGACCCGGGGAAGTCTATCAGCTGCCAAATGAAGCACTTCGAAAAGCTTACAGCACCTGGTATTCCCAGGCGGTCTCCCATCCAAGTACTAACCAGGCCCGACCCTGCTTTACTTCCGAGTTCAGATGAGATCGGGCATTTCCAGGGTGGTATGGCCGTAAGCGAAAGAGGCTGTCAAGCGTTGGCTATTTAAATCAGCTGCCAAATGAAGCACTTCGAAAAGCTTACAGCACCTGGTATTCCCAGGCGGTCTCCCATCCAAGTACTAACCAGGCCCGACCCTGCTTTACTTCCGAGTTCAGATGAGATCGGGCATTTCCAGGGTGGTATGGCCGTAAGCGAAAGAGGCTGTCAAGCGTTGGCTATTTAAATCAGCTGCCAAATGAAGCACTTCGAAAAGCTTACAGCACCTGGTATTCCCAGGCGGTCTCCCATCCAAGTACTAACCAGGCCCGACCCTGCTTTACTTCCGAGTTCAGATGAGATCGGGCATTTCCAGGGTGGTATGGCCGTAAGCGAAAGAGGCTGTCAAGCGTTGGCTATTTAAATCAGCTGCCAAATGAAGCACTTCGAAAAGCTTACAGCACCTGGTATTCCCAGGCGGTCTCCCATCCAAGTACTAACCAGGCCCGACCCTGCTTTACTTCCGAGTTCAGATGAGATCGGGCATTTCCAGGGTGGTATGGCCGTAAGCGAAAGAGGCTGTCAAGCGTTGGCTATTTAAATCAGCTGCCAAATGAAGCACTTCGAAAAGCTTACAGCACCTGGTATTCCCAGGCGGTCTCCCATCCAAGTACTAACCAGGCCCGACCCTGCTTTACTTCCGAGTTCAGATGAGATCGGGCATTTCCAGGGTGGTATGGCCGTAAGCGAAAGAGGCTGTCAAGCGTTGGCTATTTAAATCAGCTGCCAAATGAAGCACTTCGAAAAGCTTACAGCACCTGGTATTCCCAGGCGGTCTCCCATCCAAGTACTAACCAGGCCCGACCCTGCTTTACTTCCGAGTTCAGATGAGATCGGGCATTTCCAGGGTGGTATGGCCGTAAGCGAAAGAGGCTGTCAAGCGTTGGCTATTTAAATCAGCTGCCAAATGAAGCACTTCGAAAAGCTTACAGCACCTGGTATTCCCAGGCGGTCTCCCATCCAAGTACTAACCAGGCCCGACCCTGCTTTACTTCCGAGTTCAGATGAGATCGGGCATTTCCAGGGTGGTATGGCCGTAAGCGAAAGAGGCTGTCAAGCGTTGGCTATTTAAATCAGCTGCCAAATGAAGCACTTCGAAAAGCTTACAGCACCTGGTATTCCCAGGCGGTCTCCCATCCAAGTACTAACCAGGCCCGACCCTGCTTTACTTCCGAGTTCAGATGAGATCGGGCATTTCCAGGGTGGTATGGCCGTAAGCGAAAGAGGCTGTCAAGCGTTGGCTATTTAAATCAGCTGCCAAATGAAGCACTTCGAAAAGCTTACAGCACCTGGTATTCCCAGGCGGTCTCCCATCCAAGTACTAACCAGGCCCGACCCTGCTTTACTTCCGAGTTCAGATGAGATCGGGCATTTCCAGGGTGGTATGGCCGTAAGCGAAAGAGGCTGTCAAGCGTTGGCTATTTAAATCAGCTGCCAAATGAAGCACTTCGAAAAGCTTACAGCACCTGGTATTCCCAGGCGGTCTCCCATCCAAGTACTAACCAGGCCCGACCCTGCTTTACTTCCGAGTTCAGATGAGATCGGGCATTTCCAGGGTGGTATGGCCGTAAGCGAAAGAGGCTGTCAAGCGTTGGCTATTTAAATCAGCTGCCAAATGAAGCACTTCGAAAAGCTTACAGCACCTGGTATTCCCAGGCGGTCTCCCATCCAAGTACTAACCAGGCCCGACCCTGCTTTACTTCCGAGTTCAGATGAGATCGGGCATTTCCAGGGTGGTATGGCCGTAAGCGAAAGAGGCTGTCAAGCGTTGGCTATTTAAATCAGCTGCCAAATGAAGCACTTCGGAAAGCTTACAGCACCTGGTATTCCCAGGCGGTCTCCCATCCAAGTACTAACCAGGCCCGACCCTGCTTTACTTCCGAGTTCAGATGAGATCGGGCATTTCCAGGGTGGTATGGCCGTAAGCGAAAGAGGCTGTCAAGCGTTGGCTATTTAAATCAGCTGCCAAATGAAGCACTTCGAAAAGCTTACAGCACCTGGTATTCCCAGGCGGTCTCCCATCCAAGTACTAACCAGGCCCGACCCTGCTTTACTTCCGAGTTCAGATGAGATCGGGCATTTCCAGGGTGGTATGGCCGTAAGCGAAAGAGGCTGTCAAGCGTTGGCTATTTAAATCAGCTGCCAAATGAAGCACTTCGAAAAGCTTACAGCACCTGGTATTCCCAGGCGGTCTCCCATCCAAGTACTAACCAGGCCCGACCCTGCTTTACTTCCGAGTTCAGATGAGATCGGGCATTTCCAGGGTGGTATGGCCGTAAGCGAAAGAGGCTGTCAAGCGTTGGCTATTTAAATCAGCTGCCAAATGAAGCACTTCGAAAAGCTTACAGCACCTGGTATTCCCAGGCGGTCTCCCATCCAAGTACTAACCAGGCCCGACCCTGCTTTACTTCCGAGTTCAGATGAGATCGGGCATTTCCAGGGTGGTATGGCCGTAAGCGAAAGAGGCTGTCAAGCGTTGGCTATTTAAATCAGCTGCCAAATGAAGCACTTCGRAAAGCTTACAGCACCTGGTATTCCCAGGCGGTCTCCCATCCAAGTACTAACCAGGCCCGACCCTGCTTTACTTCCGAGTTCAGATGAGATCGGGCATTTCCAGGGTGGTATGGCCGTAAGSGAAAGAGGCTGTCAAGCGTTGGCTATTTAAATCAGCTGCCAAATGAAGCACTTCGAAAAGCTTACAGCACCTGGTATTCCCAGGCGGTCTCCCATCCAAGTACTAACCAGGCCCGACCCTGCTTTACTTCCGAGTTCAGATGAGATCGGGCATTTCCAGGGTGGTATGGCCGTAAGCGAAAGAGGCTGTCAAGCGTTGGCTATTTAAATCAGCTGCCAAATGAAGCACTTCGAAAAGCTTACAGCACCTGGTATTCCCAGGCGGTCTCCCATCCAAGTACTAACCAGGCCCGACCCTGCTTTACTTCCGAGTTCAGATG
The DNA here is from genome assembly GCF_049306965.1 of Danio rerio. Classification (NCBI taxonomy): domain Eukaryota; kingdom Metazoa; phylum Chordata; class Actinopteri; order Cypriniformes; family Danionidae; genus Danio; species Danio rerio. Next base: position 38,554,448 of record NC_133179.1, read on the forward strand.
AGATCGGGCATTTCCAGGGTGGTATGGCCGTAAGCGAAAGAGGCTGTCAAGCGTTGGCTATTTAAATCAGCTGCCAAATGAAGCACTTCGAAAAGCTTACAGCACCTGGTATTCCCAGGCGGTCTCCCATCCAAGTACTAACCAGGCCCGACCCTGCTTTACTTCCGAGTTCAGATGAGATCGGGCATTTCCAGGGTGGTATGGCCGTAAGCGAAAGAGGCTGTCAAGCGTTGGCTATTTAAATCAGCTGCCAAATGAAGCACTTCGAAAAGCTTACAGCACCTGGTATTCCCAGGCGGTCTCCCATCCAAGTACTAACCAGGCCCGACCCTGCTTTACTTCCGAGTTCAGATGAGATCGGGCATTTCCAGGGTGGTATGGCCGTAAGSGAAAGAGGCTGTCAAGCGTTGGCTATTTAAATCAGCTGCCAAATGAAGCACTTCGAAAAGCTTACAGCACCTGGTATTCCCAGGCGGTCTCCCATCCAAGTACTAACCAGGCCCGACCCTGCTTTACTTCCGAGTTCAGATGAGATCGGGCATTTCCAGGGTGGTATGGCCGTAAGCGAAAGAGGCTGTCAAGCGTTGGCTATTTAAATCAGCTGCCAAATGAAGCACTTCGAAAAGCTTACAGCACCTGGTATTCCCAGGCGGTCTCCCATCCAAGTACTAACCAGGCCCGACCCTGCTTTACTTCCGAGTTCAGATGAGATCGGGCATTTCCAGGGTGGTATGGCCGTAAGCGAAAGAGGCTGTCAAGCGTTGGCTATTTAAATCAGCTGCCAAATGAAGCACTTCGAAAAGCTTACAGCACCTGGTATTCCCAGGCGGTCTCCCATCCAAGTACTAACCAGGCCCGACCCTGCTTTACTTCCGAGTTCAGATGAGATCGGGCATTTCCAGGGTGGTATGGCCGTAAGCGAAAGAGGCTGTCAAGCGTTGGCTATTTAAATCAGCTGCCAAATGAAGCACTTCGAAAAGCTTACAGCACCTGGTATTCCCAGGCGGTCTCCCATCCAAGTACTAACCAGGCCCGACCCTGCTTTACTTCCGAGTTCAGATGAGATCGGGCATTTCCAGGGTGGTATGGCCGTAAGCGAAAGAGGCTGTCAAGCGTTGGCTATTTAAATCAGCTGCCAAATGAAGCACTTCGAAAAGCTTACAGCACCTGGTATTCCCAGGCGGTCTCCCATCCAAGTACTAACCAGGCCCGACCCTGCTTTACTTCCGAGTTCAGATGAGATCGGGCATTTCCAGGGTGGTATGGCCGTAAGCGAAAGAGGCTGTCAAGCGTTGGCTATTTAAATCAGCTGCCAAATGAAGCACTTCGAAAAGCTTACAGCACCTGGTATTCCCAGGCGGTCTCCCATCCAAGTACTAACCAGGCCCGACCCTGCTTTACTTCCGAGTTCAGATGAGATCGGGCATTTCCAGGGTGGTATGGCCGTAAGSGAAAGAGGCTGTCAAGCGTTGGCTATTTAAATCAGCTGCCAAATGAAGCACTTCGAAAAGCTTACAGCACCTGGTATTCCCAGGCGGTCTCCCATCCAAGTACTAACCAGGCCCGACCCTGCTTTACTTCCGAGTTCAGATGAGATCGGGCATTTCCAGGGTGGTATGGCCGTAAGCGAAAGAGGCTGTCAAGCGTTGGCTATTTAAATCAGCTGCCAAATGAAGCACTTCGAAAAGCTTACAGCACCTGGTATTCCCAGGCGGTCTCCCATCCAAGTACTAACCAGGCCCGACCCTGCTTTACTTCCGAGTTCAGATGAGATCGGGCATTTCCAGGGTGGTATGGCCGTAAGCGAAAGAGGCTGTCAAGCGTTGGCTATTTAAATCAGCTGCCAAATGAAGCACTTCGAAAAGCTTACAGCACCTGGTATTCCCAGGCGGTCTCCCATCCAAGTACTAACCAGGCCCGACCCTGCTTTACTTCCGAGTTCAGATGAGATCGGGCATTTCCAGGGTGGTATGGCCGTAAGCGAAAGAGGCTGTCAAGCGTTGGCTATTTAAATCAGCTGCCAAATGAAGCACTTCGAAAGCTTACAGCACCTGGTATTCCCAGGCGGTCTCCCATCCAAGTACTAACCAGGCCCGACCCTGCTTTACTTCCGAGTTCAGATGAGATCGGGCATTTCCAGGGTGGTATGGCCGTAAGCGAAAGAGGCTGTCAAGCGTTGGCTATTTAAATCAGCTGCCAAATGAAGCACTTCGAAAAGCTTACAGCACCTGGTATTCCCAGGCGGTCTCCCATCCAAGTACTAACCAGGCCCGACCCTGCTTTACTTCCGAGTTCAGATGAGATCGGGCATTTCCAGGGTGGTATGGCCGTAAGCGAAAGAGGCTGTCAAGCGTTGGCTATTTAAATCAGCTGCCAAATGAAGCACTTCGAAAAGCTTACAGCACCTGGTATTCCCAGGCGGTCTCCCATCCAAGTACTAACCAGGCCCGACCCTGCTTTACTTCCGAGTTCAGATGAGATCGGGCATTTCCAGGGTGGTATGGCCGTAAGCGAAAGAGGCTGTCAAGCGTTGGCTATTTAAATCAGCTGCCAAATGAAGCACTTCGAAAAGCTTACAGCACCTGGTATTCCCAGGCGGTCTCCCATCCAAGTACTAACCAGGCCCGACCCTGCTTTACTTCCGAGTTCAGATGAGATCGGGCATTTCCAGGGTGGTATGGCCGTAAGCGAAAGAGGCTGTCAAGCGTTGGCTATTTAAATCAGCTGCCAAATGAAGCACTTCGAAAGCTTACAGCACCTGGTATTCCCAGGCGGTCTCCCATCCAAGTACTAACCAGGCCCGACCCTGCTTTACTTCCGAGTTCAGATGAGATCGGGCATTTCCAGGGTGGTATGGCCGTAAGCGAAAGAGGCTGTCAAGCGTTGGCTATTTAAATCAGCTGCCAAATGAAGCACTTCGAAAAGCTTACAGCACCTGGTATTCCCAGGCGGTCTCCCATCCAAGTACTAACCAGGCCCGACCCTGCTTTACTTCCGAGTTCAGATGAGATCGGGCATTTCCAGGGTGGTATGGCCGTAAGCGAAAGAGGCTGTCAAGCGTTGGCTATTTAAATCAGCTGCCAAATGAAGCACTTCGAAAAGCTTACAGCACCTGGTATTCCCAGGCGGTCTCCCATCCAAGTACTAACCAGGCCCGACCCTGCTTTACTTCCGAGTTCAGATGAGATCGGGCATTTCCAGGGTGGTATGGCCGTAAGCGAAAGAGGCTGTCAAGCGTTGGCTATTTAAATCAGCTGCCAAATGAAGCACTTCGAAAAGCTTACAGCACCTGGTATTCCCAGGCGGTCTCCCATCCAAGTACTAACCAGGCCCGACCCTGCTTTACTTCCGAGTTCAGATGAGATCGGGCATTTCCAGGGTGGTATGGCCGTAAGCGAAAGAGGCTGTCAAGCGTTGGCTATTTAAATCAGCTGCCAAATGAAGCACTTCGAAAAGCTTACAGCACCTGGTATTCCCAGGCGGTCTCCCATCCAAGTACTAACCAGGCCCGACCCTGCTTTACTTCCGAGTTCAGATGAGATCGGGCATTTCCAGGGTGGTATGGCCGTAAGCGAAAGAGGCTGTCAAGCGTTGGCTATTTAAATCAGCTGCCAAATGAAGCACTTCGAAAAGCTTACAGCACCTGGTATTCCCAGGCGGTCTCCCATCCAAGTACTAACCAGGCCCGACCCTGCTTTACTTCCGAGTTCAGATGAGATCGGGCATTTCCAGGGTGGTATGGCCGTAAGCGAAAGAGGCTGTCAAGCGTTGGCTATTTAAATCAGCTGCCAAATGAAGCACTTCGAAAAGCTTACAGCACCTGGTATTCCCAGGCGGTCTCCCATCCAAGTACTAACCAGGCCCGACCCTGCTTTACTTCCGAGTTCAGATGAGATCGGGCATTTCCAGGGTGGTATGGCCGTAAGCGAAAGAGGCTGTCAAGCGTTGGCTATTTAAATCAGCTGCCAAATGAAGCACTTCGAAAAGCTTACAGCACCTGGTATTCCCAGGCGGTCTCCCATCCAAGTACTAACCAGGCCCGACCCTGCTTTACTTCCGAGTTCAGATGAGATCGGGCATTTCCAGGGTGGTATGGCCGTAAGCGAAAGAGGCTGTCAAGCGTTGGCTATTTAAATCAGCTGCCAAATGAAGCACTTCGAAAAGCTTACAGCACCTGGTATTCCCAGGCGGTCTCCCATCCAAGTACTAACCAGGCCCGACCCTGCTTTACTTCCGAGTTCAGATGAGATCGGGCATTTCCAGGGTGGTATGGCCGTAAGCGAAAGAGGCTGTCAAGCGTTGGCTATTTAAATCAGCTGCCAAATGAAGCACTTCGAAAAGCTTACAGCACCTGGTATTCCCAGGCGGTCTCCCATCCAAGTACTAACCAGGCCCGACCCTGCTTTACTTCCGAGTTCAGATGAGATCGGGCATTTCCAGGGTGGTATGGCCGTAAGCGAAAGAGGCTGTCAAGCGTTGGCTATTTAAATCAGCTGCCAAATGAAGCACTTCGAAAAGCTTACAGCACCTGGTATTCCCAGGCGGTCTCCCATCCAAGTACTAACCAGGCCCGACCCTGCTTTACTTCCGAGTTCAGATGAGATCGGGCATTTCCAGGGTGGTATGGCCGTAAGCGAAAGAGGCTGTCAAGCGTTGGCTATTTAAATCAGCTGCCAAATGAAGCACTTCGAAAAGCTTACAGCACCTGGTATTCCCAGGCGGTCTCCCATCCAAGTACTAACCAGGCCCGACCCTGCTTTACTTCCGAGTTCAGATGAGATCGGGCATTTCCAGGGTGGTATGGCCGTAAGCGAAAGAGGCTGTCAAGCGTTGGCTATTTAAATCAGCTGCCAAATGAAGCACTTCGAAAAGCTTACAGCACCTGGTATTCCCAGGCGGTCTCCCATCCAAGTACTAACCAGGCCCGACCCTGCTTTACTTCCGAGTTCAGATGAGATCGGGCATTTCCAGGGTGGTATGGCCGTAAGCGAAAGAGGCTGTCAAGCGTTGGCTATTTAAATCAGCTGCCAAATGAAGCACTTCGAAAAGCTTACAGCACCTGGTATTCCCAGGCGGTCTCCCATCCAAGTACTAACCAGGCCCGACCCTGCTTTACTTCCGAGTTCAGATGAGATCGGGCATTTCCAGGGTGGTATGGCCGTAAGCGAAAGAGGCTGTCAAGCGTTGGCTATTTAAATCAGCTGCCAAATGAAGCACTTCGRAAAGCTTACAGCACCTGGTATTCCCAGGCGGTCTCCCATCCAAGTACTAACCAGGCCCGACCCTGCTTTACTTCCGAGTTCAGATGAGATCGGGCATTTCCAGGGTGGTATGGCCGTAAGCGAAAGAGGCTGTCAAGCGTTGGCTATTTAAATCAGCTGCCAAATGAAGCACTTCGAAAAGCTTACAGCACCTGGTATTCCCAGGCGGTCTCCCATCCAAGTACTAACCAGGCCCGACCCTGCTTTACTTCCGAGTTCAGATGAGATCGGGCATTTCCAGGGTGGTATGGCCGTAAGCGAAAGAGGCTGTCAAGCGTTGGCTATTTAAATCAGCTGCCAAATGAAGCACTTCGAAAAGCTTACAGCACCTGGTATTCCCAGGCGGTCTCCCATCCAAGTACTAACCAGGCCCGACCCTGCTTTACTTCCGAGTTCAGATGAGATCGGGCATTTCCAGGGTGGTATGGCCGTAAGCGAAAGAGGCTGTCAAGCGTTGGCTATTTAAATCAGCTGCCAAATGAAGCACTTCGAAAAGCTTACAGCACCTGGTATTCCCAGGCGGTCTCCCATCCAAGTACTAACCAGGCCCGACCCTGCTTTACTTCCGAGTTCAGATGAGATCGGGCATTTCCAGGGTGGTATGGCCGTAAGCGAAAGAGGCTGTCAAGCGTTGGCTATTTAAATCAGCTGCCAAATGAAGCACTTCGAAAAGCTTACAGCACCTGGTATTCCCAGGCGGTCTCCCATCCAAGTACTAACCAGGCCCGACCCTGCTTTACTTCCGAGTTCAGATGAGATCGGGCATTTCCAGGGTGGTATGGCCGTAAGCGAAAGAGGCTGTCAAGCGTTGGCTATTTAAATCAGCTGCCAAATGAAGCACTTCGAAAAGCTTACAGCACCTGGTATTCCCAGGCGGTCTCCCATCCAAGTACTAACCAGGCCCGACCCTGCTTTACTTCCGAGTTCAGATGAGATCGGGCATTTCCAGGGTGGTATGGCCGTAAGCGAAAGAGGCTGTCAAGCGTTGGCTATTTAAATCAGCTGCCAAATGAAGCACTTCGAAAAGCTTACAGCACCTGGTATTCCCAGGCGGTCTCCCATCCAAGTACTAACCAGGCCCGACCCTGCTTTACTTCCGAGTTCAGATGAGATCGGGCATTTCCAGGGTGGTATGGCCGTAAGCGAAAGAGGCTGTCAAGCGTTGGCTATTTAAATCAGCTGCCAAATGAAGCACTTCGAAAAGCTTACAGCACCTGGTATTCCCAGGCGGTCTCCCATCCAAGTACTAACCAGGCCCGACCCTGCTTTACTTCCGAGTTCAGATGAGATCGGGCATTTCCAGGGTGGTATGGCCGTAAGCGAAAGAGGCTGTCAAGCGTTGGCTATTTAAATCAGCTGCCAAATGAAGCACTTCGRAAAGCTTACAGCACCTGGTATTCCCAGGCGGTCTCCCATCCAAGTACTAACCAGGCCCGACCCTGCTTTACTTCCGAGTTCAGATGAGATCGGGCATTTCCAGGGTGGTATGGCCGTAAGCGAAAGAGGCTGTCAAGCGTTGGCTATTTAAATCAGCTGCCAAATGAAGCACTTCGAAAAGCTTACAGCACCTGGTATTCCCAGGCGGTCTCCCATCCAAGTACTAACCAGGCCCGACCCTGCTTTACTTCCGAGTTCAGATGAGATCGGGCATTTCCAGGGTGGTATGGCCGTAAGCGAAAGAGGCTGTCAAGCGTTGGCTATTTAAATCAGCTGCCAAATGAAGCACTTCGAAAAGCTTACAGCACCTGGTATTCCCAGGCGGTCTCCCATCCAAGTACTAACCAGGCCCGACCCTGCTTTACTTCCGAGTTCAGATGAGATCGGGCATTTCCAGGGTGGTATGGCCGTAAGCGAAAGAGGCTGTCAAGCGTTGGCTATTTAAATCAGCTGCCAAATGAAGCACTTCGAAAAGCTTACAGCACCTGGTATTCCCAGGCGGTCTCCCATCCAAGTACTAACCAGGCCCGACCCTGCTTTACTTCCGAGTTCAGATGAGATCGGGCATTTCCAGGGTGGTATGGCCGTAAGCGAAAGAGGCTGTCAAGCGTTGGCTATTTAAATCAGCTGCCAAATGAAGCACTTCGAAAAGCTTACAGCACCTGGTATTCCCAGGCGGTCTCCCATCCAAGTACTAACCAGGCCCGACCCTGCTTTACTTCCGAGTTCAGATGAGATCGGGCATTTCCAGGGTGGTATGGCCGTAAGCGAAAGAGGCTGTCAAGCGTTGGCTATTTAAATCAGCTGCCAAATGAAGCACTTCGAAAAGCTTACAGCACCTGGTATTCCCAGGCGGTCTCCCATCCAAGTACTAACCAGGCCCGACCCTGCTTTACTTCCGAGTTCAGATGAGATCGGGCATTTCCAGGGTGGTATGGCCGTAAGCGAAAGAGGCTGTCAAGCGTTGGCTATTTAAATCAGCTGCCAAATGAAGCACTTCGAAAAGCTTACAGCACCTGGTATTCCCAGGCGGTCTCCCATCCAAGTACTAACCAGGCCCGACCCTGCTTTACTTCCGAGTTCAGATGAGATCGGGCATTTCCAGGGTGGTATGGCCGTAAGCGAAAGAGGCTGTCAAGCGTTGGCTATTTAAATCAGCTGCCAAATGAAGCACTTCGAAAAGCTTACAGCACCTGGTATTCCCAGGCGGTCTCCCATCCAAGTACTAACCAGGCCCGACCCTGCTTTACTTCCGAGTTCAGATGAGATCGGGCATTTCCAGGGTGGTATGGCCGTAAGCGAAAGAGGCTGTCAAGCGTTGGCTATTTAAATCAGCTGCCAAATGAAGCACTTCGAAAAGCTTACAGCACCTGGTATTCCCAGGCGGTCTCCCATCCAAGTACTAACCAGGCCCGACCCTGCTTTACTTCCGAGTTCAGATGAGATCGGGCATTTCCAGGGTGGTATGGCCGTAAGCGAAAGAGGCTGTCAAGCGTTGGCTATTTAAATCAGCTGCCAAATGAAGCACTTCGAAAAGCTTACAGCACCTGGTATTCCCAGGCGGTCTCCCATCCAAGTACTAACCAGGCCCGACCCTGCTTTACTTCCGAGTTCAGATGAGATCGGGCATTTCCAGGGTGGTATGGCCGTAAGCGAAAGAGGCTGTCAAGCGTTGGCTATTTAAATCAGCTGCCAAATGAAGCACTTCGAAAAGCTTACAGCACCTGGTATTCCCAGGCGGTCTCCCATCCAAGTACTAACCAGGCCCGACCCTGCTTTACTTCCGAGTTCAGATGAGATCGGGCATTTCCAGGGTGGTATGGCCGTAAGCGAAAGAGGCTGTCAAGCGTTGGCTATTTAAATCAGCTGCCAAATGAAGCACTTCGAAAAGCTTACAGCACCTGGTATTCCCAGGCGGTCTCCCATCCAAGTACTAACCAGGCCCGACCCTGCTTTACTTCCGAGTTCAGATGAGATCGGGCATTTCCAGGGTGGTATGGCCGTAAGCGAAAGAGGCTGTCAAGCGTTGGCTATTTAAATCAGCTGCCAAATGAAGCACTTCGAAAAGCTTACAGCACCTGGTATTCCCAGGCGGTCTCCCATCCAAGTACTAACCAGGCCCGACCCTGCTTTACTTCCGAGTTCAGATGAGATCGGGCATTTCCAGGGTGGTATGGCCGTAAGCGAAAGAGGCTGTCAAGCGTTGGCTATTTAAATCAGCTGCCAAATGAAGCACTTCGAAAAGCTTACAGCACCTGGTATTCCCAGGCGGTCTCCCATCCAAGTACTAACCAGGCCCGACCCTGCTTTACTTCCGAGTTCAGATGAGATCGGGCATTTCCAGGGTGGTATGGCCGTAAGCGAAAGAGGCTGTCAAGCGTTGGCTATTTAAATCAGCTGCCAAATGAAGCACTTCGAAAAGCTTACAGCACCTGGTATTCCCAGGCGGTCTCCCATCCAAGTACTAACCAGGCCCGACCCTGCTTTACTTCCGAGTTCAGATGAGATCGGGCATTTCCAGGGTGGTATGGCCGTAAGCGAAAGAGGCTGTCAAGCGTTGGCTATTTAAATCAGCTGCCAAATGAAGCACTTCGAAAAGCTTACAGCACCTGGTATTCCCAGGCGGTCTCCCATCCAAGTACTAACCAGGCCCGACCCTGCTTTACTTCCGAGTTCAGATGAGATCGGGCATTTCCAGGGTGGTATGGCCGTAAGCGAAAGAGGCTGTCAAGCGTTGGCTATTTAAATCAGCTGCCAAATGAAGCACTTCGAAAAGCTTACAGCACCTGGTATTCCCAGGCGGTCTCCCATCCAAGTACTAACCAGGCCCGACCCTGCTTTACTTCCGAGTTCAGATGAGATCGGGCATTTCCAGGGTGGTATGGCCGTAAGCGAAAGAGGCTGTCAAGCGTTGGCTATTTAAATCAGCTGCCAAATGAAGCACTTCGAAAAGCTTACAGCACCTGGTATTCCCAGGCGGTCTCCCATCCAAGTACTAACCAGGCCCGACCCTGCTTTACTTCCGAGTTCAGATGAGATCGGGCATTTCCAGGGTGGTATGGCCGTAAGCGAAAGAGGCTGTCAAGCGTTGGCTATTTAAATCAGCTGCCAAATGAAGCACTTCGAAAAGCTTACAGCACCTGGTATTCCCAGGCGGTCTCCCATCCAAGTACTAACCAGGCCCGACCCTGCTTTACTTCCGAGTTCAGATGAGATCGGGCATTTCCAGGGTGGTATGGCCGTAAGCGAAAGAGGCTGTCAAGCGTTGGCTATTTAAATCAGCTGCCAAATGAAGCACTTCGAAAAGCTTACAGCACCTGGTATTCCCAGGCGGTCTCCCATCCAAGTACTAACCAGGCCCGACCCTGCTTTACTTCCGAGTTCAGATGAGATCGGGCATTTCCAGGGTGGTATGGCCGTAAGCGAAAGAGGCTGTCAAGCGTTGGCTATTTAAATCAGCTGCCAAATGAAGCACTTCGAAAAGCTTACAGCACCTGGTATTCCCAGGCGGTCTCCCATCCAAGTACTAACCAGGCCCGACCCTGCTTTACTTCCGAGTTCAGATGAGATCGGGCATTTCCAGGGTGGTATGGCCGTAAGCGAAAGAGGCTGTCAAGCGTTGGCTATTTAAATCAGCTGCCAAATGAAGCACTTCGAAAAGCTTACAGCACCTGGTATTCCCAGGCGGTCTCCCATCCAAGTACTAACCAGGCCCGACCCTGCTTTACTTCCGAGTTCAGATGAGATCGGGCATTTCCAGGGTGGTATGGCCGTAAGCGAAAGAGGCTGTCAAGCGTTGGCTATTTAAATCAGCTGCCAAATGAAGCACTTCGAAAAGCTTACAGCACCTGGTATTCCCAGGCGGTCTCCCATCCAAGTACTAACCAGGCCCGACCCTGCTTTACTTCCGAGTTCAGATGAGATCGGGCATTTCCAGGGTGGTATGGCCGTAAGCGAAAGAGGCTGTCAAGCGTTGGCTATTTAAATCAGCTGCCAAATGAAGCACTTCGAAAAGCTTACAGCACCTGGTATTCCCAGGCGGTCTCCCATCCAAGTACTAACCAGGCCCGACCCTGCTTTACTTCCGAGTTCAGATGAGATCGGGCATTTCCAGGGTGGTATGGCCGTAAGCGAAAGAGGCTGTCAAGCGTTGGCTATTTAAATCAGCTGCCAAATGAAGCACTTCGAAAAGCTTACAGCACCTGGTATTCCCAGGCGGTCTCCCATCCAAGTACTAACCAGGCCCGACCCTGCTTTACTTCCGAGTTCAGATGAGATCGGGCATTTCCAGGGTGGTATGGCCGTAAGCGAAAGAGGCTGTCAAGCGTTGGCTATTTAAATCAGCTGCCAAATGAAGCACTTCGAAAAGCTTACAGCACCTGGTATTCCCAGGCGGTCTCCCATCCAAGTACTAACCAGGCCCGACCCTGCTTTACTTCCGAGTTCAGATGAGATCGGGCATTTCCAGGGTGGTATGGCCGTAAGCGAAAGAGGCTGTCAAGCGTTGGCTATTTAAATCAGCTGCCAAATGAAGCACTTCGAAAAGCTTACAGCACCTGGTATTCCCAGGCGGTCTCCCATCCAAGTACTAACCAGGCCCGACCCTGCTTTACTTCCGAGTTCAGATGAGATCGGGCATTTCCAGGGTGGTATGGCCGTAAGCGAAAGAGGCTGTCAAGCGTTGGCTATTTAAATCAGCTGCCAAATGAAGCACTTCGAAAAGCTTACAGCACCTGGTATTCCCAGGCGGTCTCCCATCCAAGTACTAACCAGGCCCGACCCTGCTTTACTTCCGAGTTCAGATGAGATCGGGCATTTCCAGGGTGGTATGGCCGTAAGCGAAAGAGGCTGTCAAGCGTTGGCTATTTAAATCAGCTGCCAAATGAAGCACTTCGAAAAGCTTACAGCACCTGGTATTCCCAGGCGGTCTCCCATCCAAGTACTAACCAGGCCCGACCCTGCTTTACTTCCGAGTTCAGATGAGATCGGGCATTTCCAGGGTGGTATGGCCGTAAGCGAAAGAGGCTGTCAAGCGTTGGCTATTTAAATCAGCTGCCAAATGAAGCACTTCGAAAAGCTTACAGCACCTGGTATTCCCAGGCGGTCTCCCATCCAAGTACTAACCAGGCCCGACCCTGCTTTACTTCCGAGTTCAGATGAGATCGGGCATTTCCAGGGTGGTATGGCCGTAAGCGAAAGAGGCTGTCAAGCGTTGGCTATTTAAATCAGCTGCCAAATGAAGCACTTCGAAAAGCTTACAGCACCTGGTATTCCCAGGCGGTCTCCCATCCAAGTACTAACCAGGCCCGACCCTGCTTTACTTCCGAGTTCAGATGAGATCGGGCATTTCCAGGGTGGTATGGCCGTAAGCGAAAGAGGCTGTCAAGCGTTGGCTATTTAAATCAGCTGCCAAATGAAGCACTTCGAAAAGCTTACAGCACCTGGTATTCCCAGGCGGTCTCCCATCCAAGTACTAACCAGGCCCGACCCTGCTTTACTTCCGAGTTCAGATGAGATCGGGCATTTCCAGGGTGGTATGGCCGTAAGCGAAAGAGGCTGTCAAGCGTTGGCTATTTAAATCAGCTGCCAAATGAAGCACTTCGAAAAGCTTACAGCACCTGGTATTCCCAGGCGGTCTCCCATCCAAGTACTAACCAGGCCCGACCCTGCTTTACTTCCGAGTTCAGATGAGATCGGGCATTTCCAGGGTGGTATGGCCGTAAGCGAAAGAGGCTGTCAAGCGTTGGCTATTTAAATCAGCTGCCAAATGAAGCACTTCGAAAAGCTTACAGCACCTGGTATTCCCAGGCGGTCTCCCATCCAAGTACTAACCAGGCCCGACCCTGCTTTACTTCCGAGTTCAGATGAGATCGGGCATTTCCAGGGTGGTATGGCCGTAAGCGAAAGAGGCTGTCAAGCGTTGGCTATTTAAATCAGCTGCCAAATGAAGCACTTCGAAAAGCTTACAGCACCTGGTATTCCCAGGCGGTCTCCCATCCAAGTACTAACCAGGCCCGACCCTGCTTTACTTCCGAGTTCAGATGAGATCGGGCATTTCCAGGGTGGTATGGCCGTAAGCGAAAGAGGCTGTCAAGCGTTGGCTATTTAAATCAGCTGCCAAATGAAGCACTTCGAAAAGCTTACAGCACCTGGTATTCCCAGGCGGTCTCCCATCCAAGTACTAACCAGGCCCGACCCTGCTTTACTTCCGAGTTCAGATGAGATCGGGCATTTCCAGGGTGGTATGGCCGTAAGCGAAAGAGGCTGTCAAGCGTTGGCTATTTAAATCAGCTGCCAAATGAAGCACTTCGAAAAGCTTACAGCACCTGGTATTCCCAGGCGGTCTCCCATCCAAGTACTAACCAGGCCCGACCCTGCTTTACTTCCGAGTTCAGATGAGATCGGGCATTTCCAGGGTGGTATGGCCGTAAGCGAAAGAGGCTGTCAAGCGTTGGCTATTTAAATCAGCTGCCAAATGAAGCACTTCGAAAAGCTTACAGCACCTGGTATTCCCAGGCGGTCTCCCATCCAAGTACTAACCAGGCCCGACCCTGCTTTACTTCCGAGTTCAGATGAGATCGGGCATTTCCAGGGTGGTATGGCCGTAAGCGAAAGAGGCTGTCAAGCGTTGGCTATTTAAATCAGCTGCCAAATGAAGCACTTCGAAAAGCTTACAGCACCTGGTATTCCCAGGCGGTCTCCCATCCAAGTACTAACCAGGCCCGACCCTGCTTTACTTCCGAGTTCAGATGAGATCGGGCATTTCCAGGGTGGTATGGCCGTAAGCGAAAGAGGCTGTCAAGCGTTGGCTATTTAAATCAGCTGCCAAATGAAGCACTTCGAAAAGCTTACAGCACCTGGTATTCCCAGGCGGTCTCCCATCCAAGTACTAACCAGGCCCGACCCTGCTTTACTTCCGAGTTCAGATGAGATCGGGCATTTCCAGGGTGGTATGGCCGTAAGCGAAAGAGGCTGTCAAGCGTTGGCTATTTAAATCAGCTGCCAAATGAAGCACTTCGAAAAGCTTACAGCACCTGGTATTCCCAGGCGGTCTCCCATCCAAGTACTAACCAGGCCCGACCCTGCTTTACTTCCGAGTTCAGATGAGATCGGGCATTTCCAGGGTGGTATGGCCGTAAGCGAAAGAGGCTGTCAAGCGTTGGCTATTTAAATCAGCTGCCAAATGAAGCACTTCGAAAAGCTTACAGCACCTGGTATTCCCAGGCGGTCTCCCATCCAAGTACTAACCAGGCCCGACCCTGCTTTACTTCCGAGTTCAGATGAGATCGGGCATTTCCAGGGTGGTATGGCCGTAAGCGAAAGAGGCTGTCAAGCGTTGGCTATTTAAATCAGCTGCCAAATGAAGCACTTCGAAAAGCTTACAGCACCTGGTATTCCCAGGCGGTCTCCCATCCAAGTACTAACCAGGCCCGACCCTGCTTTACTTCCGAGTTCAGATGAGATCGGGCATTTCCAGGGTGGTATGGCCGTAAGCGAAAGAGGCTGTCAAGCGTTGGCTATTTAAATCAGCTGCCAAATGAAGCACTTCGAAAAGCTTACAGCACCTGGTATTCCCAGGCGGTCTCCCATCCAAGTACTAACCAGGCCCGACCCTGCTTTACTTCCGAGTTCAGATGAGATCGGGCATTTCCAGGGTGGTATGGCCGTAAGCGAAAGAGGCTGTCAAGCGTTGGCTATTTAAATCAGCTGCCAAATGAAGCACTTCGAAAAGCTTACAGCACCTGGTATTCCCAGGCGGTCTCCCATCCAAGTACTAACCAGGCCCGACCCTGCTTTACTTCCGAGTTCAGATGAGATCGGGCATTTCCAGGGTGGTATGGCCGTAAGCGAAAGAGGCTGTCAAGCGTTGGCTATTTAAATCAGCTGCCAAATGAAGCACTTCGAAAAGCTTACAGCACCTGGTATTCCCAGGCGGTCTCCCATCCAAGTACTAACCAGGCCCGACCCTGCTTTACTTCCGAGTTCAGATGAGATCGGGCATTTCCAGGGTGGTATGGCCGTAAGCGAAAGAGGCTGTCAAGCGTTGGCTATTTAAATCAGCTGCCAAATGAAGCACTTCGAAAAGCTTACAGCACCTGGTATTCCCAGGCGGTCTCCCATCCAAGTACTAACCAGGCCCGACCCTGCTTTACTTCCGAGTTCAGATGAGATCGGGCATTTCCAGGGTGGTATGGCCGTAAGCGAAAGAGGCTGTCAAGCGTTGGCTATTTAAATCAGCTGCCAAATGAAGCACTTCGAAAAGCTTACAGCACCTGGTATTCCCAGGCGGTCTCCCATCCAAGTACTAACCAGGCCCGACCCTGCTTTACTTCCGAGTTCAGATGAGATCGGGCATTTCCAGGGTGGTATGGCCGTAAGCGAAAGAGGCTGTCAAGCGTTGGCTATTTAAATCAGCTGCCAAATGAAGCACTTCGAAAAGCTTACAGCACCTGGTATTCCCAGGCGGTCTCCCATCCAAGTACTAACCAGGCCCGACCCTGCTTTACTTCCGAGTTCAGATGAGATCGGGCATTTCCAGGGTGGTATGGCCGTAAGCGAAAGAGGCTGTCAAGCGTTGGCTATTTAAATCAGCTGCCAAATGAAGCACTTCGAAAAGCTTACAGCACCTGGTATTCCCAGGCGGTCTCCCATCCAAGTACTAACCAGGCCCGACCCTGCTTTACTTCCGAGTTCAGATGAGATCGGGCATTTCCAGGGTGGTATGGCCGTAAGCGAAAGAGGCTGTCAAGCGTTGGCTATTTAAATCAGCTGCCAAATGAAGCACTTCGAAAAGCTTACAGCACCTGGTATTCCCAGGCGGTCTCCCATCCAAGTACTAACCAGGCCCGACCCTGCTTTACTTCCGAGTTCAGATGAGATCGGGCATTTCCAGGGTGGTATGGCCGTAAGCGAAAGAGGCTGTCAAGCGTTGGCTATTTAAATCAGCTGCCAAATGAAGCACTTCGAAAAGCTTACAGCACCTGGTATTCCCAGGCGGTCTCCCATCCAAGTACTAACCAGGCCCGACCCTGCTTTACTTCCGAGTTCAGATGAGATCGGGCATTTCCAGGGTGGTATGGCCGTAAGCGAAAGAGGCTGTCAAGCGTTGGCTATTTAAATCAGCTGCCAAATGAAGCACTTCGAAAAGCTTACAGCACCTGGTATTCCCAGGCGGTCTCCCATCCAAGTACTAACCAGGCCCGACCCTGCTTTACTTCCGAGTTCAGATGAGATCGGGCATTTCCAGGGTGGTATGGCCGTAAGCGAAAGAGGCTGTCAAGCGTTGGCTATTTAAATCAGCTGCCAAATGAAGCACTTCGAAAAGCTTACAGCACCTGGTATTCCCAGGCGGTCTCCCATCCAAGTACTAACCAGGCCCGACCCTGCTTTACTTCCGAGTTCAGATGAGATCGGGCATTTCCAGGGTGGTATGGCCGTAAGCGAAAGAGGCTGTCAAGCGTTGGCTATTTAAATCAGCTGCCAAATGAAGCACTTCGAAAAGCTTACAGCACCTGGTATTCCCAGGCGGTCTCCCATCCAAGTACTAACCAGGCCCGACCCTGCTTTACTTCCGAGTTCAGATGAGATCGGGCATTTCCAGGGTGGTATGGCCGTAAGCGAAAGAGGCTGTCAAGCGTTGGCTATTTAAATCAGCTGCCAAATGAAGCACTTCGAAAAGCTTACAGCACCTGGTATTCCCAGGCGGTCTCCCATCCAAGTACTAACCAGGCCCGACCCTGCTTTACTTCCGAGTTCAGATGAGATCGGGCATTTCCAGGGTGGTATGGCCGTAAGCGAAAGAGGCTGTCAAGCGTTGGCTATTTAAATCAGCTGCCAAATGAAGCACTTCGAAAAGCTTACAGCACCTGGTATTCCCAGGCGGTCTCCCATCCAAGTACTAACCAGGCCCGACCCTGCTTTACTTCCGAGTTCAGATGAGATCGGGCATTTCCAGGGTGGTATGGCCGTAAGCGAAAGAGGCTGTCAAGCGTTGGCTATTTAAATCAGCTGCCAAATGAAGCACTTCGAAAAGCTTACAGCACCTGGTATTCCCAGGCGGTCTCCCATCCAAGTACTAACCAGGCCCGACCCTGCTTTACTTCCGAGTTCAGATGAGATCGGGCATTTCCAGGGTGGTATGGCCGTAAGCGAAAGAGGCTGTCAAGCGTTGGCTATTTAAATCAGCTGCCAAATGAAGCACTTCGAAAAGCTTACAGCACCTGGTATTCCCAGGCGGTCTCCCATCCAAGTACTAACCAGGCCCGACCCTGCTTTACTTCCGAGTTCAGATGAGATCGGGCATTTCCAGGGTGGTATGGCCGTAAGCGAAAGAGGCTGTCAAGCGTTGGCTATTTAAATCAGCTGCCAAATGAAGCACTTCGAAAAGCTTACAGCACCTGGTATTCCCAGGCGGTCTCCCATCCAAGTACTAACCAGGCCCGACCCTGCTTTACTTCCGAGTTCAGATGAGATCGGGCATTTCCAGGGTGGTATGGCCGTAAGCGAAAGAGGCTGTCAAGCGTTGGCTATTTAAATCAGCTGCCAAATGAAGCACTTCGAAAAGCTTACAGCACCTGGTATTCCCAGGCGGTCTCCCATCCAAGTACTAACCAGGCCCGACCCTGCTTTACTTCCGAGTTCAGATGAGATCGGGCATTTCCAGGGTGGTATGGCCGTAAGCGAAAGAGGCTGTCAAGCGTTGGCTATTTAAATCAGCTGCCAAATGAAGCACTTCGAAAAGCTTACAGCACCTGGTATTCCCAGGCGGTCTCCCATCCAAGTACTAACCAGGCCCGACCCTGCTTTACTTCCGAGTTCAGATGAGATCGGGCATTTCCAGGGTGGTATGGCCGTAAGCGAAAGAGGCTGTCAAGCGTTGGCTATTTAAATCAGCTGCCAAATGAAGCACTTCGAAAAGCTTACAGCACCTGGTATTCCCAGGCGGTCTCCCATCCAAGTACTAACCAGGCCCGACCCTGCTTTACTTCCGAGTTCAGATGAGATCGGGCATTTCCAGGGTGGTATGGCCGTAAGCGAAAGAGGCTGTCAAGCGTTGGCTATTTAAATCAGCTGCCAAATGAAGCACTTCGAAAAGCTTACAGCACCTGGTATTCCCAGGCGGTCTCCCATCCAAGTACTAACCAGGCCCGACCCTGCTTTACTTCCGAGTTCAGATGAGATCGGGCATTTCCAGGGTGGTATGGCCGTAAGCGAAAGAGGCTGTCAAGCGTTGGCTATTTAAATCAGCTGCCAAATGAAGCACTTCGAAAAGCTTACAGCACCTGGTATTCCCAGGCGGTCTCCCATCCAAGTACTAACCAGGCCCGACCCTGCTTTACTTCCGAGTTCAGATGAGATCGGGCATTTCCAGGGTGGTATGGCCGTAAGCGAAAGAGGCTGTCAAGCGTTGGCTATTTAAATCAGCTGCCAAATGAAGCACTTCGAAAAGCTTACAGCACCTGGTATTCCCAGGCGGTCTCCCATCCAAGTACTAACCAGGCCCGACCCTGCTTTACTTCCGAGTTCAGATGAGATCGGGCATTTCCAGGGTGGTATGGCCGTAAGCGAAAGAGGCTGTCAAGCGTTGGCTATTTAAATCAGCTGCCAAATGAAGCACTTCGAAAAGCTTACAGCACCTGGTATTCCCAGGCGGTCTCCCATCCAAGTACTAACCAGGCCCGACCCTGCTTTACTTCCGAGTTCAGATGAGATCGGGCATTTCCAGGGTGGTATGGCCGTAAGCGAAAGAGGCTGTCAAGCGTTGGCTATTTAAATCAGCTGCCAAATGAAGCACTTCGAAAAGCTTACAGCACCTGGTATTCCCAGGCGGTCTCCCATCCAAGTACTAACCAGGCCCGACCCTGCTTTACTTCCGAGTTCAGATGAGATCGGGCATTTCCAGGGTGGTATGGCCGTAAGCGAAAGAGGCTGTCAAGCGTTGGCTATTTAAATCAGCTGCCAAATGAAGCACTTCGAAAAGCTTACAGCACCTGGTATTCCCAGGCGGTCTCCCATCCAAGTACTAACCAGGCCCGACCCTGCTTTACTTCCGAGTTCAGATGAGATCGGGCATTTCCAGGGTGGTATGGCCGTAAGCGAAAGAGGCTGTCAAGCGTTGGCTATTTAAATCAGCTGCCAAATGAAGCACTTCGAAAAGCTTACAGCACCTGGTATTCCCAGGCGGTCTCCCATCCAAGTACTAACCAGGCCCGACCCTGCTTTACTTCCGAGTTCAGATGAGATCGGGCATTTCCAGGGTGGTATGGCCGTAAGCGAAAGAGGCTGTCAAGCGTTGGCTATTTAAATCAGCTGCCAAATGAAGCACTTCGAAAAGCTTACAGCACCTGGTATTCCCAGGCGGTCTCCCATCCAAGTACTAACCAGGCCCGACCCTGCTTTACTTCCGAGTTCAGATGAGATCGGGCATTTCCAGGGTGGTATGGCCGTAAGCGAAAGAGGCTGTCAAGCGTTGGCTATTTAAATCAGCTGCCAAATGAAGCACTTCGAAAAGCTTACAGCACCTGGTATTCCCAGGCGGTCTCCCATCCAAGTACTAACCAGGCCCGACCCTGCTTTACTTCCGAGTTCAGATGAGATCGGGCATTTCCAGGGTGGTATGGCCGTAAGCGAAAGAGGCTGTCAAGCGTTGGCTATTTAAATCAGCTGCCAAATGAAGCACTTCGAAAAGCTTACAGCACCTGGTATTCCCAGGCGGTCTCCCATCCAAGTACTAACCAGGCCCGACCCTGCTTTACTTCCGAGTTCAGATGAGATCGGGCATTTCCAGGGTGGTATGGCCGTAAGCGAAAGAGGCTGTCAAGCGTTGGCTATTTAAATCAGCTGCCAAATGAAGCACTTCGAAAAGCTTACAGCACCTGGTATTCCCAGGCGGTCTCCCATCCAAGTACTAACCAGGCCCGACCCTGCTTTACTTCCGAGTTCAGATGAGATCGGGCATTTCCAGGGTGGTATGGCCGTAAGCGAAAGAGGCTGTCAAGCGTTGGCTATTTAAATCAGCTGCCAAATGAAGCACTTCGAAAAGCTTACAGCACCTGGTATTCCCAGGCGGTCTCCCATCCAAGTACTAACCAGGCCCGACCCTGCTTTACTTCCGAGTTCAGATGAGATCGGGCATTTCCAGGGTGGTATGGCCGTAAGCGAAAGAGGCTGTCAAGCGTTGGCTATTTAAATCAGCTGCCAAATGAAGCACTTCGAAAAGCTTACAGCACCTGGTATTCCCAGGCGGTCTCCCATCCAAGTACTAACCAGGCCCGACCCTGCTTTACTTCCGAGTTCAGATGAGATCGGGCATTTCCAGGGTGGTATGGCCGTAAGCGAAAGAGGCTGTCAAGCGTTGGCTATTTAAATCAGCTGCCAAATGAAGCACTTCGAAAAGCTTACAGCACCTGGTATTCCCAGGCGGTCTCCCATCCAAGTACTAACCAGGCCCGACCCTGCTTTACTTCCGAGTTCAGATGAGATCGGGCATTTCCAGGGTGGTATGGCCGTAAGCGAAAGAGGCTGTCAAGCGTTGGCTATTTAAATCAGCTGCCAAATGAAGCACTTCGAAAAGCTTACAGCACCTGGTATTCCCAGGCGGTCTCCCATCCAAGTACTAACCAGGCCCGACCCTGCTTTACTTCCGAGTTCAGATGAGATCGGGCATTTCCAGGGTGGTATGGCCGTAAGCGAAAGAGGCTGTCAAGCGTTGGCTATTTAAATCAGCTGCCAAATGAAGCACTTCGAAAAGCTTACAGCACCTGGTATTCCCAGGCGGTCTCCCATCCAAGTACTAACCAGGCCCGACCCTGCTTTACTTCCGAGTTCAGATGAGATCGGGCATTTCCAGGGTGGTATGGCCGTAAGCGAAAGAGGCTGTCAAGCGTTGGCTATTTAAATCAGCTGCCAAATGAAGCACTTCGAAAAGCTTACAGCACCTGGTATTCCCAGGCGGTCTCCCATCCAAGTACTAACCAGGCCCGACCCTGCTTTACTTCCGAGTTCAGATGAGATCGGGCATTTCCAGGGTGGTATGGCCGTAAGCGAAAGAGGCTGTCAAGCGTTGGCTATTTAAATCAGCTGCCAAATGAAGCACTTCGAAAAGCTTACAGCACCTGGTATTCCCAGGCGGTCTCCCATCCAAGTACTAACCAGGCCCGACCCTGCTTTACTTCCGAGTTCAGATGAGATCGGGCATTTCCAGGGTGGTATGGCCGTAAGCGAAAGAGGCTGTCAAGCGTTGGCTATTTAAATCAGCTGCCAAATGAAGCACTTCGAAAAGCTTACAGCACCTGGTATTCCCAGGCGGTCTCCCATCCAAGTACTAACCAGGCCCGACCCTGCTTTACTTCCGAGTTCAGATGAGATCGGGCATTTCCAGGGTGGTATGGCCGTAAGCGAAAGAGGCTGTCAAGCGTTGGCTATTTAAATCAGCTGCCAAATGAAGCACTTCGAAAAGCTTACAGCACCTGGTATTCCCAGGCGGTCTCCCATCCAAGTACTAACCAGGCCCGACCCTGCTTTACTTCCGAGTTCAGATGAGATCGGGCATTTCCAGGGTGGTATGGCCGTAAGCGAAAGAGGCTGTCAAGCGTTGGCTATTTAAATCAGCTGCCAAATGAAGCACTTCGAAAAGCTTACAGCACCTGGTATTCCCAGGCGGTCTCCCATCCAAGTACTAACCAGGCCCGACCCTGCTTTACTTCCGAGTTCAGATGAGATCGGGCATTTCCAGGGTGGTATGGCCGTAAGCGAAAGAGGCTGTCAAGCGTTGGCTATTTAAATCAGCTGCCAAATGAAGCACTTCGAAAAGCTTACAGCACCTGGTATTCCCAGGCGGTCTCCCATCCAAGTACTAACCAGGCCCGACCCTGCTTTACTTCCGAGTTCAGATGAGATCGGGCATTTCCAGGGTGGTATGGCCGTAAGCGAAAGAGGCTGTCAAGCGTTGGCTATTTAAATCAGCTGCCAAATGAAGCACTTCGAAAAGCTTACAGCACCTGGTATTCCCAGGCGGTCTCCCATCCAAGTACTAACCAGGCCCGACCCTGCTTTACTTCCGAGTTCAGATGAGATCGGGCATTTCCAGGGTGGTATGGCCGTAAGCGAAAGAGGCTGTCAAGCGTTGGCTATTTAAATCAGCTGCCAAATGAAGCACTTCGAAAAGCTTACAGCACCTGGTATTCCCAGGCGGTCTCCCATCCAAGTACTAACCAGGCCCGACCCTGCTTTACTTCCGAGTTCAGATGAGATCGGGCATTTCCAGGGTGGTATGGCCGTAAGCGAAAGAGGCTGTCAAGCGTTGGCTATTTAAATCAGCTGCCAAATGAAGCACTTCGAAAAGCTTACAGCACCTGGTATTCCCAGGCGGTCTCCCATCCAAGTACTAACCAGGCCCGACCCTGCTTTACTTCCGAGTTCAGATGAGATCGGGCATTTCCAGGGTGGTATGGCCGTAAGCGAAAGAGGCTGTCAAGCGTTGGCTATTTAAATCAGCTGCCAAATGAAGCACTTCGAAAAGCTTACAGCACCTGGTATTCCCAGGCGGTCTCCCATCCAAGTACTAACCAGGCCCGACCCTGCTTTACTTCCGAGTTCAGATGAGATCGGGCATTTCCAGGGTGGTATGGCCGTAAGCGAAAGAGGCTGTCAAGCGTTGGCTATTTAAATCAGCTGCCAAATGAAGCACTTCGAAAAGCTTACAGCACCTGGTATTCCCAGGCGGTCTCCCATCCAAGTACTAACCAGGCCCGACCCTGCTTTACTTCCGAGTTCAGATGAGATCGGGCATTTCCAGGGTGGTATGGCCGTAAGCGAAAGAGGCTGTCAAGCGTTGGCTATTTAAATCAGCTGCCAAATGAAGCACTTCGAAAAGCTTACAGCACCTGGTATTCCCAGGCGGTCTCCCATCCAAGTACTAACCAGGCCCGACCCTGCTTTACTTCCGAGTTCAGATGAGATCGGGCATTTCCAGGGTGGTATGGCCGTAAGCGAAAGAGGCTGTCAAGCGTTGGCTATTTAAATCAGCTGCCAAATGAAGCACTTCGAAAAGCTTACAGCACCTGGTATTCCCAGGCGGTCTCCCATCCAAGTACTAACCAGGCCCGACCCTGCTTTACTTCCGAGTTCAGATGAGATCGGGCATTTCCAGGGTGGTATGGCCGTAAGCGAAAGAGGCTGTCAAGCGTTGGCTATTTAAATCAGCTGCCAAATGAAGCACTTCGAAAAGCTTACAGCACCTGGTATTCCCAGGCGGTCTCCCATCCAAGTACTAACCAGGCCCGACCCTGCTTTACTTCCGAGTTCAGATGAGATCGGGCATTTCCAGGGTGGTATGGCCGTAAGCGAAAGAGGCTGTCAAGCGTTGGCTATTTAAATCAGCTGCCAAATGAAGCACTTCGAAAAGCTTACAGCACCTGGTATTCCCAGGCGGTCTCCCATCCAAGTACTAACCAGGCCCGACCCTGCTTTACTTCCGAGTTCAGATGAGATCGGGCATTTCCAGGGTGGTATGGCCGTAAGCGAAAGAGGCTGTCAAGCGTTGGCTATTTAAATCAGCTGCCAAATGAAGCACTTCGAAAAGCTTACAGCACCTGGTATTCCCAGGCGGTCTCCCATCCAAGTACTAACCAGGCCCGACCCTGCTTTACTTCCGAGTTCAGATGAGATCGGGCATTTCCAGGGTGGTATGGCCGTAAGCGAAAGAGGCTGTCAAGCGTTGGCTATTTAAATCAGCTGCCAAATGAAGCACTTCGAAAAGCTTACAGCACCTGGTATTCCCAGGCGGTCTCCCATCCAAGTACTAACCAGGCCCGACCCTGCTTTACTTCCGAGTTCAGATGAGATCGGGCATTTCCAGGGTGGTATGGCCGTAAGCGAAAGAGGCTGTCAAGCGTTGGCTATTTAAATCAGCTGCCAAATGAAGCACTTCGAAAAGCTTACAGCACCTGGTATTCCCAGGCGGTCTCCCATCCAAGTACTAACCAGGCCCGACCCTGCTTTACTTCCGAGTTCAGATGAGATCGGGCATTTCCAGGGTGGTATGGCCGTAAGCGAAAGAGGCTGTCAAGCGTTGGCTATTTAAATCAGCTGCCAAATGAAGCACTTCGAAAAGCTTACAGCACCTGGTATTCCCAGGCGGTCTCCCATCCAAGTACTAACCAGGCCCGACCCTGCTTTACTTCCGAGTTCAGATGAGATCGGGCATTTCCAGGGTGGTATGGCCGTAAGCGAAAGAGGCTGTCAAGCGTTGGCTATTTAAATCAGCTGCCAAATGAAGCACTTCGAAAAGCTTACAGCACCTGGTATTCCCAGGCGGTCTCCCATCCAAGTACTAACCAGGCCCGACCCTGCTTTACTTCCGAGTTCAGATGAGATCGGGCATTTCCAGGGTGGTATGGCCGTAAGCGAAAGAGGCTGTCAAGCGTTGGCTATTTAAATCAGCTGCCAAATGAAGCACTTCGAAAAGCTTACAGCACCTGGTATTCCCAGGCGGTCTCCCATCCAAGTACTAACCAGGCCCGACCCTGCTTTACTTCCGAGTTCAGATGAGATCGGGCATTTCCAGGGTGGTATGGCCGTAAGCGAAAGAGGCTGTCAAGCGTTGGCTATTTAAATCAGCTGCCAAATGAAGCACTTCGAAAAGCTTACAGCACCTGGTATTCCCAGGCGGTCTCCCATCCAAGTACTAACCAGGCCCGACCCTGCTTTACTTCCGAGTTCAGATGAGATCGGGCATTTCCAGGGTGGTATGGCCGTAAGCGAAAGAGGCTGTCAAGCGTTGGCTATTTAAATCAGCTGCCAAATGAAGCACTTCGAAAAGCTTACAGCACCTGGTATTCCCAGGCGGTCTCCCATCCAAGTACTAACCAGGCCCGACCCTGCTTTACTTCCGAGTTCAGATGAGATCGGGCATTTCCAGGGTGGTATGGCCGTAAGCGAAAGAGGCTGTCAAGCGTTGGCTATTTAAATCAGCTGCCAAATGAAGCACTTCGAAAAGCTTACAGCACCTGGTATTCCCAGGCGGTCTCCCATCCAAGTACTAACCAGGCCCGACCCTG
This sequence comes from Danio rerio, assembly GCF_049306965.1. Lineage (NCBI taxonomy): Eukaryota > Metazoa > Chordata > Actinopteri > Cypriniformes > Danionidae > Danio > Danio rerio. The sequence goes on from NC_133179.1 coordinate 38,579,205, forward strand.
CTTTACTTCCGAGTTCAGATGAGATCGGGCATTTCCAGGGTGGTATGGCCGTAAGCGAAAGAGGCTGTCAAGCGTTGGCTATTTAAATCAGCTGCCAAATGAAGCACTTCGAAAAGCTTACAGCACCTGGTATTCCCAGGCGGTCTCCCATCCAAGTACTAACCAGGCCCGACCCTGCTTTACTTCCGAGTTCAGATGAGATCGGGCATTTCCAGGGTGGTATGGCCGTAAGCGAAAGAGGCTGTCAAGCGTTGGCTATTTAAATCAGCTGCCAAATGAAGCACTTCGAAAAGCTTACAGCACCTGGTATTCCCAGGCGGTCTCCCATCCAAGTACTAACCAGGCCCGACCCTGCTTTACTTCCGAGTTCAGATGAGATCGGGCATTTCCAGGGTGGTATGGCCGTAAGCGAAAGAGGCTGTCAAGCGTTGGCTATTTAAATCAGCTGCCAAATGAAGCACTTCGAAAAGCTTACAGCACCTGGTATTCCCAGGCGGTCTCCCATCCAAGTACTAACCAGGCCCGACCCTGCTTTACTTCCGAGTTCAGATGAGATCGGGCATTTCCAGGGTGGTATGGCCGTAAGCGAAAGAGGCTGTCAAGCGTTGGCTATTTAAATCAGCTGCCAAATGAAGCACTTCGAAAAGCTTACAGCACCTGGTATTCCCAGGCGGTCTCCCATCCAAGTACTAACCAGGCCCGACCCTGCTTTACTTCCGAGTTCAGATGAGATCGGGCATTTCCAGGGTGGTATGGCCGTAAGCGAAAGAGGCTGTCAAGCGTTGGCTATTTAAATCAGCTGCCAAATGAAGCACTTCGAAAAGCTTACAGCACCTGGTATTCCCAGGCGGTCTCCCATCCAAGTACTAACCAGGCCCGACCCTGCTTTACTTCCGAGTTCAGATGAGATCGGGCATTTCCAGGGTGGTATGGCCGTAAGCGAAAGAGGCTGTCAAGCGTTGGCTATTTAAATCAGCTGCCAAATGAAGCACTTCGAAAAGCTTACAGCACCTGGTATTCCCAGGCGGTCTCCCATCCAAGTACTAACCAGGCCCGACCCTGCTTTACTTCCGAGTTCAGATGAGATCGGGCATTTCCAGGGTGGTATGGCCGTAAGCGAAAGAGGCTGTCAAGCGTTGGCTATTTAAATCAGCTGCCAAATGAAGCACTTCGAAAAGCTTACAGCACCTGGTATTCCCAGGCGGTCTCCCATCCAAGTACTAACCAGGCCCGACCCTGCTTTACTTCCGAGTTCAGATGAGATCGGGCATTTCCAGGGTGGTATGGCCGTAAGCGAAAGAGGCTGTCAAGCGTTGGCTATTTAAATCAGCTGCCAAATGAAGCACTTCGAAAAGCTTACAGCACCTGGTATTCCCAGGCGGTCTCCCATCCAAGTACTAACCAGGCCCGACCCTGCTTTACTTCCGAGTTCAGATGAGATCGGGCATTTCCAGGGTGGTATGGCCGTAAGCGAAAGAGGCTGTCAAGCGTTGGCTATTTAAATCAGCTGCCAAATGAAGCACTTCGAAAAGCTTACAGCACCTGGTATTCCCAGGCGGTCTCCCATCCAAGTACTAACCAGGCCCGACCCTGCTTTACTTCCGAGTTCAGATGAGATCGGGCATTTCCAGGGTGGTATGGCCGTAAGCGAAAGAGGCTGTCAAGCGTTGGCTATTTAAATCAGCTGCCAAATGAAGCACTTCGAAAAGCTTACAGCACCTGGTATTCCCAGGCGGTCTCCCATCCAAGTACTAACCAGGCCCGACCCTGCTTTACTTCCGAGTTCAGATGAGATCGGGCATTTCCAGGGTGGTATGGCCGTAAGCGAAAGAGGCTGTCAAGCGTTGGCTATTTAAATCAGCTGCCAAATGAAGCACTTCGAAAAGCTTACAGCACCTGGTATTCCCAGGCGGTCTCCCATCCAAGTACTAACCAGGCCCGACCCTGCTTTACTTCCGAGTTCAGATGAGATCGGGCATTTCCAGGGTGGTATGGCCGTAAGCGAAAGAGGCTGTCAAGCGTTGGCTATTTAAATCAGCTGCCAAATGAAGCACTTCGAAAAGCTTACAGCACCTGGTATTCCCAGGCGGTCTCCCATCCAAGTACTAACCAGGCCCGACCCTGCTTTACTTCCGAGTTCAGATGAGATCGGGCATTTCCAGGGTGGTATGGCCGTAAGCGAAAGAGGCTGTCAAGCGTTGGCTATTTAAATCAGCTGCCAAATGAAGCACTTCGAAAAGCTTACAGCACCTGGTATTCCCAGGCGGTCTCCCATCCAAGTACTAACCAGGCCCGACCCTGCTTTACTTCCGAGTTCAGATGAGATCGGGCATTTCCAGGGTGGTATGGCCGTAAGCGAAAGAGGCTGTCAAGCGTTGGCTATTTAAATCAGCTGCCAAATGAAGCACTTCGAAAAGCTTACAGCACCTGGTATTCCCAGGCGGTCTCCCATCCAAGTACTAACCAGGCCCGACCCTGCTTTACTTCCGAGTTCAGATGAGATCGGGCATTTCCAGGGTGGTATGGCCGTAAGCGAAAGAGGCTGTCAAGCGTTGGCTATTTAAATCAGCTGCCAAATGAAGCACTTCGAAAAGCTTACAGCACCTGGTATTCCCAGGCGGTCTCCCATCCAAGTACTAACCAGGCCCGACCCTGCTTTACTTCCGAGTTCAGATGAGATCGGGCATTTCCAGGGTGGTATGGCCGTAAGCGAAAGAGGCTGTCAAGCGTTGGCTATTTAAATCAGCTGCCAAATGAAGCACTTCGAAAAGCTTACAGCACCTGGTATTCCCAGGCGGTCTCCCATCCAAGTACTAACCAGGCCCGACCCTGCTTTACTTCCGAGTTCAGATGAGATCGGGCATTTCCAGGGTGGTATGGCCGTAAGCGAAAGAGGCTGTCAAGCGTTGGCTATTTAAATCAGCTGCCAAATGAAGCACTTCGAAAAGCTTACAGCACCTGGTATTCCCAGGCGGTCTCCCATCCAAGTACTAACCAGGCCCGACCCTGCTTTACTTCCGAGTTCAGATGAGATCGGGCATTTCCAGGGTGGTATGGCCGTAAGCGAAAGAGGCTGTCAAGCGTTGGCTATTTAAATCAGCTGCCAAATGAAGCACTTCGAAAAGCTTACAGCACCTGGTATTCCCAGGCGGTCTCCCATCCAAGTACTAACCAGGCCCGACCCTGCTTTACTTCCGAGTTCAGATGAGATCGGGCATTTCCAGGGTGGTATGGCCGTAAGCGAAAGAGGCTGTCAAGCGTTGGCTATTTAAATCAGCTGCCAAATGAAGCACTTCGAAAAGCTTACAGCACCTGGTATTCCCAGGCGGTCTCCCATCCAAGTACTAACCAGGCCCGACCCTGCTTTACTTCCGAGTTCAGATGAGATCGGGCATTTCCAGGGTGGTATGGCCGTAAGCGAAAGAGGCTGTCAAGCGTTGGCTATTTAAATCAGCTGCCAAATGAAGCACTTCGAAAAGCTTACAGCACCTGGTATTCCCAGGCGGTCTCCCATCCAAGTACTAACCAGGCCCGACCCTGCTTTACTTCCGAGTTCAGATGAGATCGGGCATTTCCAGGGTGGTATGGCCGTAAGCGAAAGAGGCTGTCAAGCGTTGGCTATTTAAATCAGCTGCCAAATGAAGCACTTCGAAAAGCTTACAGCACCTGGTATTCCCAGGCGGTCTCCCATCCAAGTACTAACCAGGCCCGACCCTGCTTTACTTCCGAGTTCAGATGAGATCGGGCATTTCCAGGGTGGTATGGCCGTAAGCGAAAGAGGCTGTCAAGCGTTGGCTATTTAAATCAGCTGCCAAATGAAGCACTTCGAAAAGCTTACAGCACCTGGTATTCCCAGGCGGTCTCCCATCCAAGTACTAACCAGGCCCGACCCTGCTTTACTTCCGAGTTCAGATGAGATCGGGCATTTCCAGGGTGGTATGGCCGTAAGCGAAAGAGGCTGTCAAGCGTTGGCTATTTAAATCAGCTGCCAAATGAAGCACTTCGAAAAGCTTACAGCACCTGGTATTCCCAGGCGGTCTCCCATCCAAGTACTAACCAGGCCCGACCCTGCTTTACTTCCGAGTTCAGATGAGATCGGGCATTTCCAGGGTGGTATGGCCGTAAGCGAAAGAGGCTGTCAAGCGTTGGCTATTTAAATCAGCTGCCAAATGAAGCACTTCGAAAAGCTTACAGCACCTGGTATTCCCAGGCGGTCTCCCATCCAAGTACTAACCAGGCCCGACCCTGCTTTACTTCCGAGTTCAGATGAGATCGGGCATTTCCAGGGTGGTATGGCCGTAAGCGAAAGAGGCTGTCAAGCGTTGGCTATTTAAATCAGCTGCCAAATGAAGCACTTCGAAAAGCTTACAGCACCTGGTATTCCCAGGCGGTCTCCCATCCAAGTACTAACCAGGCCCGACCCTGCTTTACTTCCGAGTTCAGATGAGATCGGGCATTTCCAGGGTGGTATGGCCGTAAGCGAAAGAGGCTGTCAAGCGTTGGCTATTTAAATCAGCTGCCAAATGAAGCACTTCGAAAAGCTTACAGCACCTGGTATTCCCAGGCGGTCTCCCATCCAAGTACTAACCAGGCCCGACCCTGCTTTACTTCCGAGTTCAGATGAGATCGGGCATTTCCAGGGTGGTATGGCCGTAAGCGAAAGAGGCTGTCAAGCGTTGGCTATTTAAATCAGCTGCCAAATGAAGCACTTCGAAAAGCTTACAGCACCTGGTATTCCCAGGCGGTCTCCCATCCAAGTACTAACCAGGCCCGACCCTGCTTTACTTCCGAGTTCAGATGAGATCGGGCATTTCCAGGGTGGTATGGCCGTAAGCGAAAGAGGCTGTCAAGCGTTGGCTATTTAAATCAGCTGCCAAATGAAGCACTTCGAAAAGCTTACAGCACCTGGTATTCCCAGGCGGTCTCCCATCCAAGTACTAACCAGGCCCGACCCTGCTTTACTTCCGAGTTCAGATGAGATCGGGCATTTCCAGGGTGGTATGGCCGTAAGCGAAAGAGGCTGTCAAGCGTTGGCTATTTAAATCAGCTGCCAAATGAAGCACTTCGAAAAGCTTACAGCACCTGGTATTCCCAGGCGGTCTCCCATCCAAGTACTAACCAGGCCCGACCCTGCTTTACTTCCGAGTTCAGATGAGATCGGGCATTTCCAGGGTGGTATGGCCGTAAGCGAAAGAGGCTGTCAAGCGTTGGCTATTTAAATCAGCTGCCAAATGAAGCACTTCGAAAAGCTTACAGCACCTGGTATTCCCAGGCGGTCTCCCATCCAAGTACTAACCAGGCCCGACCCTGCTTTACTTCCGAGTTCAGATGAGATCGGGCATTTCCAGGGTGGTATGGCCGTAAGCGAAAGAGGCTGTCAAGCGTTGGCTATTTAAATCAGCTGCCAAATGAAGCACTTCGAAAAGCTTACAGCACCTGGTATTCCCAGGCGGTCTCCCATCCAAGTACTAACCAGGCCCGACCCTGCTTTACTTCCGAGTTCAGATGAGATCGGGCATTTCCAGGGTGGTATGGCCGTAAGCGAAAGAGGMTGTCAAGCGTTGGCTATTTAAATCAGCTGCCAAATGAAGCACTTCGAAAAGCTTACAGCACCTGGTATTCCCAGGCGGTCTCCCATCCAAGTACTAACCAGGCCCGACCCTGCTTTACTTCCGAGTTCAGATGAGATCGGGCATTTCCAGGGTGGTATGGCCGTAAGCGAAAGAGGMTGTCAAGCGTTGGCTATTTAAATCAGCTGCCAAATGAAGCACTTCGAAAAGCTTACAGCACCTGGTATTCCCAGGCGGTCTCCCATCCAAGTACTAACCAGGCCCGACCCTGCTTTACTTCCGAGTTCAGATGAGATCGGGCATTTCCAGGGTGGTATGGCCGTAAGCGAAAGAGGMTGTCAAGCGTTGGCTATTTAAATCAGCTGCCAAATGAAGCACTTCGAAAAGCTTACAGCACCTGGTATTCCCAGGCGGTCTCCCATCCAAGTACTAACCAGGCCCGACCCTGCTTTACTTCCGAGTTCAGATGAGATCGGGCATTTCCAGGGTGGTATGGCCGTAAGCGAAAGAGGMTGTCAAGCGTTGGCTATTTAAATCAGCTGCCAAATGAAGCACTTCGAAAAGCTTACAGCACCTGGTATTCCCAGGCGGTCTCCCATCCAAGTACTAACCAGGCCCGACCCTGCTTTACTTCCGAGTTCAGATGAGATCGGGCATTTCCAGGGTGGTATGGCCGTAAGCGAAAGAGGMTGTCAAGCGTTGGCTATTTAAATCAGCTGCCAAATGAAGCACTTCGAAAAGCTTACAGCACCTGGTATTCCCAGGCGGTCTCCCATCCAAGTACTAACCAGGCCCGACCCTGCTTTACTTCCGAGTTCAGATGAGATCGGGCATTTCCAGGGTGGTATGGCCGTAAGCGAAAGAGGMTGTCAAGCGTTGGCTATTTAAATCAGCTGCCAAATGAAGCACTTCGAAAAGCTTACAGCACCTGGTATTCCCAGGCGGTCTCCCATCCAAGTACTAACCAGGCCCGACCCTGCTTTACTTCCGAGTTCAGATGAGATCGGGCATTTCCAGGGTGGTATGGCCGTAAGCGAAAGAGGMTGTCAAGCGTTGGCTATTTAAATCAGCTGCCAAATGAAGCACTTCGAAAAGCTTACAGCACCTGGTATTCCCAGGCGGTCTCCCATCCAAGTACTAACCAGGCCCGACCCTGCTTTACTTCCGAGTTCAGATGAGATCGGGCATTTCCAGGGTGGTATGGCCGTAAGCGAAAGAGGMTGTCAAGCGTTGGCTATTTAAATCAGCTGCCAAATGAAGCACTTCGAAAAGCTTACAGCACCTGGTATTCCCAGGCGGTCTCCCATCCAAGTACTAACCAGGCCCGACCCTGCTTTACTTCCGAGTTCAGATGAGATCGGGCATTTCCAGGGTGGTATGGCCGTAAGCGAAAGAGGMTGTCAAGCGTTGGCTATTTAAATCAGCTGCCAAATGAAGCACTTCGAAAAGCTTACAGCACCTGGTATTCCCAGGCGGTCTCCCATCCAAGTACTAACCAGGCCCGACCCTGCTTTACTTCCGAGTTCAGATGAGATCGGGCATTTCCAGGGTGGTATGGCCGTAAGCGAAAGAGGMTGTCAAGCGTTGGCTATTTAAATCAGCTGCCAAATGAAGCACTTCGAAAAGCTTACAGCACCTGGTATTCCCAGGCGGTCTCCCATCCAAGTACTAACCAGGCCCGACCCTGCTTTACTTCCGAGTTCAGATGAGATCGGGCATTTCCAGGGTGGTATGGCCGTAAGCGAAAGAGGMTGTCAAGCGTTGGCTATTTAAATCAGCTGCCAAATGAAGCACTTCGAAAAGCTTACAGCACCTGGTATTCCCAGGCGGTCTCCCATCCAAGTACTAACCAGGCCCGACCCTGCTTTACTTCCGAGTTCAGATGAGATCGGGCATTTCCAGGGTGGTATGGCCGTAAGCGAAAGAGGMTGTCAAGCGTTGGCTATTTAAATCAGCTGCCAAATGAAGCACTTCGAAAAGCTTACAGCACCTGGTATTCCCAGGCGGTCTCCCATCCAAGTACTAACCAGGCCCGACCCTGCTTTACTTCCGAGTTCAGATGAGATCGGGCATTTCCAGGGTGGTATGGCCGTAAGCGAAAGAGGMTGTCAAGCGTTGGCTATTTAAATCAGCTGCCAAATGAAGCACTTCGAAAAGCTTACAGCACCTGGTATTCCCAGGCGGTCTCCCATCCAAGTACTAACCAGGCCCGACCCTGCTTTACTTCCGAGTTCAGATGAGATCGGGCATTTCCAGGGTGGTATGGCCGTAAGCGAAAGAGGMTGTCAAGCGTTGGCTATTTAAATCAGCTGCCAAATGAAGCACTTCGAAAAGCTTACAGCACCTGGTATTCCCAGGCGGTCTCCCATCCAAGTACTAACCAGGCCCGACCCTGCTTTACTTCCGAGTTCAGATGAGATCGGGCATTTCCAGGGTGGTATGGCCGTAAGCGAAAGAGGMTGTCAAGCGTTGGCTATTTAAATCAGCTGCCAAATGAAGCACTTCGAAAAGCTTACAGCACCTGGTATTCCCAGGCGGTCTCCCATCCAAGTACTAACCAGGCCCGACCCTGCTTTACTTCCGAGTTCAGATGAGATCGGGCATTTCCAGGGTGGTATGGCCGTAAGCGAAAGAGGMTGTCAAGCGTTGGCTATTTAAATCAGCTGCCAAATGAAGCACTTCGAAAAGCTTACAGCACCTGGTATTCCCAGGCGGTCTCCCATCCAAGTACTAACCAGGCCCGACCCTGCTTTACTTCCGAGTTCAGATGAGATCGGGCATTTCCAGGGTGGTATGGCCGTAAGCGAAAGAGGMTGTCAAGCGTTGGCTATTTAAATCAGCTGCCAAATGAAGCACTTCGAAAAGCTTACAGCACCTGGTATTCCCAGGCGGTCTCCCATCCAAGTACTAACCAGGCCCGACCCTGCTTTACTTCCGAGTTCAGATGAGATCGGGCATTTCCAGGGTGGTATGGCCGTAAGCGAAAGAGGMTGTCAAGCGTTGGCTATTTAAATCAGCTGCCAAATGAAGCACTTCGAAAAGCTTACAGCACCTGGTATTCCCAGGCGGTCTCCCATCCAAGTACTAACCAGGCCCGACCCTGCTTTACTTCCGAGTTCAGATGAGATCGGGCATTTCCAGGGTGGTATGGCCGTAAGCGAAAGAGGMTGTCAAGCGTTGGCTATTTAAATCAGCTGCCAAATGAAGCACTTCGAAAAGCTTACAGCACCTGGTATTCCCAGGCGGTCTCCCATCCAAGTACTAACCAGGCCCGACCCTGCTTTACTTCCGAGTTCAGATGAGATCGGGCATTTCCAGGGTGGTATGGCCGTAAGCGAAAGAGGMTGTCAAGCGTTGGCTATTTAAATCAGCTGCCAAATGAAGCACTTCGAAAAGCTTACAGCACCTGGTATTCCCAGGCGGTCTCCCATCCAAGTACTAACCAGGCCCGACCCTGCTTTACTTCCGAGTTCAGATGAGATCGGGCATTTCCAGGGTGGTATGGCCGTAAGCGAAAGAGGMTGTCAAGCGTTGGCTATTTAAATCAGCTGCCAAATGAAGCACTTCGAAAAGCTTACAGCACCTGGTATTCCCAGGCGGTCTCCCATCCAAGTACTAACCAGGCCCGACCCTGCTTTACTTCCGAGTTCAGATGAGATCGGGCATTTCCAGGGTGGTATGGCCGTAAGCGAAAGAGGMTGTCAAGCGTTGGCTATTTAAATCAGCTGCCAAATGAAGCACTTCGAAAAGCTTACAGCACCTGGTATTCCCAGGCGGTCTCCCATCCAAGTACTAACCAGGCCCGACCCTGCTTTACTTCCGAGTTCAGATGAGATCGGGCATTTCCAGGGTGGTATGGCCGTAAGCGAAAGAGGMTGTCAAGCGTTGGCTATTTAAATCAGCTGCCAAATGAAGCACTTCGAAAAGCTTACAGCACCTGGTATTCCCAGGCGGTCTCCCATCCAAGTACTAACCAGGCCCGACCCTGCTTTACTTCCGAGTTCAGATGAGATCGGGCATTTCCAGGGTGGTATGGCCGTAAGCGAAAGAGGMTGTCAAGCGTTGGCTATTTAAATCAGCTGCCAAATGAAGCACTTCGAAAAGCTTACAGCACCTGGTATTCCCAGGCGGTCTCCCATCCAAGTACTAACCAGGCCCGACCCTGCTTTACTTCCGAGTTCAGATGAGATCGGGCATTTCCAGGGTGGTATGGCCGTAAGCGAAAGAGGMTGTCAAGCGTTGGCTATTTAAATCAGCTGCCAAATGAAGCACTTCGAAAAGCTTACAGCACCTGGTATTCCCAGGCGGTCTCCCATCCAAGTACTAACCAGGCCCGACCCTGCTTTACTTCCGAGTTCAGATGAGATCGGGCATTTCCAGGGTGGTATGGCCGTAAGCGAAAGAGGMTGTCAAGCGTTGGCTATTTAAATCAGCTGCCAAATGAAGCACTTCGAAAAGCTTACAGCACCTGGTATTCCCAGGCGGTCTCCCATCCAAGTACTAACCAGGCCCGACCCTGCTTTACTTCCGAGTTCAGATGAGATCGGGCATTTCCAGGGTGGTATGGCCGTAAGCGAAAGAGGMTGTCAAGCGTTGGCTATTTAAATCAGCTGCCAAATGAAGCACTTCGAAAAGCTTACAGCACCTGGTATTCCCAGGCGGTCTCCCATCCAAGTACTAACCAGGCCCGACCCTGCTTTACTTCCGAGTTCAGATGAGATCGGGCATTTCCAGGGTGGTATGGCCGTAAGCGAAAGAGGMTGTCAAGCGTTGGCTATTTAAATCAGCTGCCAAATGAAGCACTTCGAAAAGCTTACAGCACCTGGTATTCCCAGGCGGTCTCCCATCCAAGTACTAACCAGGCCCGACCCTGCTTTACTTCCGAGTTCAGATGAGATCGGGCATTTCCAGGGTGGTATGGCCGTAAGCGAAAGAGGMTGTCAAGCGTTGGCTATTTAAATCAGCTGCCAAATGAAGCACTTCGAAAAGCTTACAGCACCTGGTATTCCCAGGCGGTCTCCCATCCAAGTACTAACCAGGCCCGACCCTGCTTTACTTCCGAGTTCAGATGAGATCGGGCATTTCCAGGGTGGTATGGCCGTAAGCGAAAGAGGMTGTCAAGCGTTGGCTATTTAAATCAGCTGCCAAATGAAGCACTTCGAAAAGCTTACAGCACCTGGTATTCCCAGGCGGTCTCCCATCCAAGTACTAACCAGGCCCGACCCTGCTTTACTTCCGAGTTCAGATGAGATCGGGCATTTCCAGGGTGGTATGGCCGTAAGCGAAAGAGGMTGTCAAGCGTTGGCTATTTAAATCAGCTGCCAAATGAAGCACTTCGAAAAGCTTACAGCACCTGGTATTCCCAGGCGGTCTCCCATCCAAGTACTAACCAGGCCCGACCCTGCTTTACTTCCGAGTTCAGATGAGATCGGGCATTTCCAGGGTGGTATGGCCGTAAGCGAAAGAGGMTGTCAAGCGTTGGCTATTTAAATCAGCTGCCAAATGAAGCACTTCGAAAAGCTTACAGCACCTGGTATTCCCAGGCGGTCTCCCATCCAAGTACTAACCAGGCCCGACCCTGCTTTACTTCCGAGTTCAGATGAGATCGGGCATTTCCAGGGTGGTATGGCCGTAAGCGAAAGAGGMTGTCAAGCGTTGGCTATTTAAATCAGCTGCCAAATGAAGCACTTCGAAAAGCTTACAGCACCTGGTATTCCCAGGCGGTCTCCCATCCAAGTACTAACCAGGCCCGACCCTGCTTTACTTCCGAGTTCAGATGAGATCGGGCATTTCCAGGGTGGTATGGCCGTAAGCGAAAGAGGMTGTCAAGCGTTGGCTATTTAAATCAGCTGCCAAATGAAGCACTTCGAAAAGCTTACAGCACCTGGTATTCCCAGGCGGTCTCCCATCCAAGTACTAACCAGGCCCGACCCTGCTTTACTTCCGAGTTCAGATGAGATCGGGCATTTCCAGGGTGGTATGGCCGTAAGCGAAAGAGGMTGTCAAGCGTTGGCTATTTAAATCAGCTGCCAAATGAAGCACTTCGAAAAGCTTACAGCACCTGGTATTCCCAGGCGGTCTCCCATCCAAGTACTAACCAGGCCCGACCCTGCTTTACTTCCGAGTTCAGATGAGATCGGGCATTTCCAGGGTGGTATGGCCGTAAGCGAAAGAGGMTGTCAAGCGTTGGCTATTTAAATCAGCTGCCAAATGAAGCACTTCGAAAAGCTTACAGCACCTGGTATTCCCAGGCGGTCTCCCATCCAAGTACTAACCAGGCCCGACCCTGCTTTACTTCCGAGTTCAGATGAGATCGGGCATTTCCAGGGTGGTATGGCCGTAAGCGAAAGAGGMTGTCAAGCGTTGGCTATTTAAATCAGCTGCCAAATGAAGCACTTCGAAAAGCTTACAGCACCTGGTATTCCCAGGCGGTCTCCCATCCAAGTACTAACCAGGCCCGACCCTGCTTTACTTCCGAGTTCAGATGAGATCGGGCATTTCCAGGGTGGTATGGCCGTAAGCGAAAGAGGMTGTCAAGCGTTGGCTATTTAAATCAGCTGCCAAATGAAGCACTTCGAAAAGCTTACAGCACCTGGTATTCCCAGGCGGTCTCCCATCCAAGTACTAACCAGGCCCGACCCTGCTTTACTTCCGAGTTCAGATGAGATCGGGCATTTCCAGGGTGGTATGGCCGTAAGCGAAAGAGGMTGTCAAGCGTTGGCTATTTAAATCAGCTGCCAAATGAAGCACTTCGAAAAGCTTACAGCACCTGGTATTCCCAGGCGGTCTCCCATCCAAGTACTAACCAGGCCCGACCCTGCTTTACTTCCGAGTTCAGATGAGATCGGGCATTTCCAGGGTGGTATGGCCGTAAGCGAAAGAGGMTGTCAAGCGTTGGCTATTTAAATCAGCTGCCAAATGAAGCACTTCGAAAAGCTTACAGCACCTGGTATTCCCAGGCGGTCTCCCATCCAAGTACTAACCAGGCCCGACCCTGCTTTACTTCCGAGTTCAGATGAGATCGGGCATTTCCAGGGTGGTATGGCCGTAAGCGAAAGAGGMTGTCAAGCGTTGGCTATTTAAATCAGCTGCCAAATGAAGCACTTCGAAAAGCTTACAGCACCTGGTATTCCCAGGCGGTCTCCCATCCAAGTACTAACCAGGCCCGACCCTGCTTTACTTCCGAGTTCAGATGAGATCGGGCATTTCCAGGGTGGTATGGCCGTAAGCGAAAGAGGMTGTCAAGCGTTGGCTATTTAAATCAGCTGCCAAATGAAGCACTTCGAAAAGCTTACAGCACCTGGTATTCCCAGGCGGTCTCCCATCCAAGTACTAACCAGGCCCGACCCTGCTTTACTTCCGAGTTCAGATGAGATCGGGCATTTCCAGGGTGGTATGGCCGTAAGCGAAAGAGGMTGTCAAGCGTTGGCTATTTAAATCAGCTGCCAAATGAAGCACTTCGAAAAGCTTACAGCACCTGGTATTCCCAGGCGGTCTCCCATCCAAGTACTAACCAGGCCCGACCCTGCTTTACTTCCGAGTTCAGATGAGATCGGGCATTTCCAGGGTGGTATGGCCGTAAGCGAAAGAGGMTGTCAAGCGTTGGCTATTTAAATCAGCTGCCAAATGAAGCACTTCGAAAAGCTTACAGCACCTGGTATTCCCAGGCGGTCTCCCATCCAAGTACTAACCAGGCCCGACCCTGCTTTACTTCCGAGTTCAGATGAGATCGGGCATTTCCAGGGTGGTATGGCCGTAAGCGAAAGAGGMTGTCAAGCGTTGGCTATTTAAATCAGCTGCCAAATGAAGCACTTCGAAAAGCTTACAGCACCTGGTATTCCCAGGCGGTCTCCCATCCAAGTACTAACCAGGCCCGACCCTGCTTTACTTCCGAGTTCAGATGAGATCGGGCATTTCCAGGGTGGTATGGCCGTAAGCGAAAGAGGMTGTCAAGCGTTGGCTATTTAAATCAGCTGCCAAATGAAGCACTTCGAAAAGCTTACAGCACCTGGTATTCCCAGGCGGTCTCCCATCCAAGTACTAACCAGGCCCGACCCTGCTTTACTTCCGAGTTCAGATGAGATCGGGCATTTCCAGGGTGGTATGGCCGTAAGCGAAAGAGGMTGTCAAGCGTTGGCTATTTAAATCAGCTGCCAAATGAAGCACTTCGAAAAGCTTACAGCACCTGGTATTCCCAGGCGGTCTCCCATCCAAGTACTAACCAGGCCCGACCCTGCTTTACTTCCGAGTTCAGATGAGATCGGGCATTTCCAGGGTGGTATGGCCGTAAGCGAAAGAGGMTGTCAAGCGTTGGCTATTTAAATCAGCTGCCAAATGAAGCACTTCGAAAAGCTTACAGCACCTGGTATTCCCAGGCGGTCTCCCATCCAAGTACTAACCAGGCCCGACCCTGCTTTACTTCCGAGTTCAGATGAGATCGGGCATTTCCAGGGTGGTATGGCCGTAAGCGAAAGAGGMTGTCAAGCGTTGGCTATTTAAATCAGCTGCCAAATGAAGCACTTCGAAAAGCTTACAGCACCTGGTATTCCCAGGCGGTCTCCCATCCAAGTACTAACCAGGCCCGACCCTGCTTTACTTCCGAGTTCAGATGAGATCGGGCATTTCCAGGGTGGTATGGCCGTAAGCGAAAGAGGMTGTCAAGCGTTGGCTATTTAAATCAGCTGCCAAATGAAGCACTTCGAAAAGCTTACAGCACCTGGTATTCCCAGGCGGTCTCCCATCCAAGTACTAACCAGGCCCGACCCTGCTTTACTTCCGAGTTCAGATGAGATCGGGCATTTCCAGGGTGGTATGGCCGTAAGCGAAAGAGGMTGTCAAGCGTTGGCTATTTAAATCAGCTGCCAAATGAAGCACTTCGAAAAGCTTACAGCACCTGGTATTCCCAGGCGGTCTCCCATCCAAGTACTAACCAGGCCCGACCCTGCTTTACTTCCGAGTTCAGATGAGATCGGGCATTTCCAGGGTGGTATGGCCGTAAGCGAAAGAGGMTGTCAAGCGTTGGCTATTTAAATCAGCTGCCAAATGAAGCACTTCGAAAAGCTTACAGCACCTGGTATTCCCAGGCGGTCTCCCATCCAAGTACTAACCAGGCCCGACCCTGCTTTACTTCCGAGTTCAGATGAGATCGGGCATTTCCAGGGTGGTATGGCCGTAAGCGAAAGAGGMTGTCAAGCGTTGGCTATTTAAATCAGCTGCCAAATGAAGCACTTCGAAAAGCTTACAGCACCTGGTATTCCCAGGCGGTCTCCCATCCAAGTACTAACCAGGCCCGACCCTGCTTTACTTCCGAGTTCAGATGAGATCGGGCATTTCCAGGGTGGTATGGCCGTAAGCGAAAGAGGMTGTCAAGCGTTGGCTATTTAAATCAGCTGCCAAATGAAGCACTTCGAAAAGCTTACAGCACCTGGTATTCCCAGGCGGTCTCCCATCCAAGTACTAACCAGGCCCGACCCTGCTTTACTTCCGAGTTCAGATGAGATCGGGCATTTCCAGGGTGGTATGGCCGTAAGCGAAAGAGGMTGTCAAGCGTTGGCTATTTAAATCAGCTGCCAAATGAAGCACTTCGAAAAGCTTACAGCACCTGGTATTCCCAGGCGGTCTCCCATCCAAGTACTAACCAGGCCCGACCCTGCTTTACTTCCGAGTTCAGATGAGATCGGGCATTTCCAGGGTGGTATGGCCGTAAGCGAAAGAGGMTGTCAAGCGTTGGCTATTTAAATCAGCTGCCAAATGAAGCACTTCGAAAAGCTTACAGCACCTGGTATTCCCAGGCGGTCTCCCATCCAAGTACTAACCAGGCCCGACCCTGCTTTACTTCCGAGTTCAGATGAGATCGGGCATTTCCAGGGTGGTATGGCCGTAAGCGAAAGAGGMTGTCAAGCGTTGGCTATTTAAATCAGCTGCCAAATGAAGCACTTCGAAAAGCTTACAGCACCTGGTATTCCCAGGCGGTCTCCCATCCAAGTACTAACCAGGCCCGACCCTGCTTTACTTCCGAGTTCAGATGAGATCGGGCATTTCCAGGGTGGTATGGCCGTAAGCGAAAGAGGMTGTCAAGCGTTGGCTATTTAAATCAGCTGCCAAATGAAGCACTTCGAAAAGCTTACAGCACCTGGTATTCCCAGGCGGTCTCCCATCCAAGTACTAACCAGGCCCGACCCTGCTTTACTTCCGAGTTCAGATGAGATCGGGCATTTCCAGGGTGGTATGGCCGTAAGCGAAAGAGGMTGTCAAGCGTTGGCTATTTAAATCAGCTGCCAAATGAAGCACTTCGAAAAGCTTACAGCACCTGGTATTCCCAGGCGGTCTCCCATCCAAGTACTAACCAGGCCCGACCCTGCTTTACTTCCGAGTTCAGATGAGATCGGGCATTTCCAGGGTGGTATGGCCGTAAGCGAAAGAGGMTGTCAAGCGTTGGCTATTTAAATCAGCTGCCAAATGAAGCACTTCGAAAAGCTTACAGCACCTGGTATTCCCAGGCGGTCTCCCATCCAAGTACTAACCAGGCCCGACCCTGCTTTACTTCCGAGTTCAGATGAGATCGGGCATTTCCAGGGTGGTATGGCCGTAAGCGAAAGAGGMTGTCAAGCGTTGGCTATTTAAATCAGCTGCCAAATGAAGCACTTCGAAAAGCTTACAGCACCTGGTATTCCCAGGCGGTCTCCCATCCAAGTACTAACCAGGCCCGACCCTGCTTTACTTCCGAGTTCAGATGAGATCGGGCATTTCCAGGGTGGTATGGCCGTAAGCGAAAGAGGMTGTCAAGCGTTGGCTATTTAAATCAGCTGCCAAATGAAGCACTTCGAAAAGCTTACAGCACCTGGTATTCCCAGGCGGTCTCCCATCCAAGTACTAACCAGGCCCGACCCTGCTTTACTTCCGAGTTCAGATGAGATCGGGCATTTCCAGGGTGGTATGGCCGTAAGCGAAAGAGGMTGTCAAGCGTTGGCTATTTAAATCAGCTGCCAAATGAAGCACTTCGAAAGCTTACAGCACCTGGTATTCCCAGGCGGTCTCCCATCCAAGTACTAACCAGGCCCGACCCTGCTTTACTTCCGAGTTCAGATGAGATCGGGCATTTCCAGGGTGGTATGGCCGTAAGCGAAAGAGGMTGTCAAGCGTTGGCTATTTAAATCAGCTGCCAAATGAAGCACTTCGAAAAGCTTACAGCACCTGGTATTCCCAGGCGGTCTCCCATCCAAGTACTAACCAGGCCCGACCCTGCTTTACTTCCGAGTTCAGATGAGATCGGGCATTTCCAGGGTGGTATGGCCGTAAGCGAAAGAGGMTGTCAAGCGTTGGCTATTTAAATCAGCTGCCAAATGAAGCACTTCGAAAAGCTTACAGCACCTGGTATTCCCAGGCGGTCTCCCATCCAAGTACTAACCAGGCCCGACCCTGCTTTACTTCCGAGTTCAGATGAGATCGGGCATTTCCAGGGTGGTATGGCCGTAAGCGAAAGAGGMTGTCAAGCGTTGGCTATTTAAATCAGCTGCCAAATGAAGCACTTCGAAAAGCTTACAGCACCTGGTATTCCCAGGCGGTCTCCCATCCAAGTACTAACCAGGCCCGACCCTGCTTTACTTCCGAGTTCAGATGAGATCGGGCATTTCCAGGGTGGTATGGCCGTAAGCGAAAGAGGCTGTCAAGCGTTGGCTATTTAAATCAGCTGCCAAATGAAGCACTTCGAAAAGCTTACAGCACCTGGTATTCCCAGGCGGTCTCCCATCCAAGTACTAACCAGGCCCGACCCTGCTTTACTTCCGAGTTCAGATGAGATCGGGCATTTCCAGGGTGGTATGGCCGTAAGCGAAAGAGGCTGTCAAGCGTTGGCTATTTAAATCAGCTGCCAAATGAAGCACTTCGAAAAGCTTACAGCACCTGGTATTCCCAGGCGGTCTCCCATCCAAGTACTAACCAGGCCCGACCCTGCTTTACTTCCGAGTTCAGATGAGATCGGGCATTTCCAGGGTGGTATGGCCGTAAGCGAAAGAGGCTGTCAAGCGTTGGCTATTTAAATCAGCTGCCAAATGAAGCACTTCGAAAAGCTTACAGCACCTGGTATTCCCAGGCGGTCTCCCATCCAAGTACTAACCAGGCCCGACCCTGCTTTACTTCCGAGTTCAGATGAGATCGGGCATTTCCAGGGTGGTATGGCCGTAAGCGAAAGAGGCTGTCAAGCGTTGGCTATTTAAATCAGCTGCCAAATGAAGCACTTCGAAAAGCTTACAGCACCTGGTATTCCCAGGCGGTCTCCCATCCAAGTACTAACCAGGCCCGACCCTGCTTTACTTCCGAGTTCAGATGAGATCGGGCATTTCCAGGGTGGTATGGCCGTAAGCGAAAGAGGCTGTCAAGCGTTGGCTATTTAAATCAGCTGCCAAATGAAGCACTTCGAAAAGCTTACAGCACCTGGTATTCCCAGGCGGTCTCCCATCCAAGTACTAACCAGGCCCGACCCTGCTTTACTTCCGAGTTCAGATGAGATCGGGCATTTCCAGGGTGGTATGGCCGTAAGCGAAAGAGGCTGTCAAGCGTTGGCTATTTAAATCAGCTGCCAAATGAAGCACTTCGAAAAGCTTACAGCACCTGGTATTCCCAGGCGGTCTCCCATCCAAGTACTAACCAGGCCCGACCCTGCTTTACTTCCGAGTTCAGATGAGATCGGGCATTTCCAGGGTGGTATGGCCGTAAGCGAAAGAGGCTGTCAAGCGTTGGCTATTTAAATCAGCTGCCAAATGAAGCACTTCGAAAAGCTTACAGCACCTGGTATTCCCAGGCGGTCTCCCATCCAAGTACTAACCAGGCCCGACCCTGCTTTACTTCCGAGTTCAGATGAGATCGGGCATTTCCAGGGTGGTATGGCCGTAAGCGAAAGAGGCTGTCAAGCGTTGGCTATTTAAATCAGCTGCCAAATGAAGCACTTCGAAAAGCTTACAGCACCTGGTATTCCCAGGCGGTCTCCCATCCAAGTACTAACCAGGCCCGACCCTGCTTTACTTCCGAGTTCAGATGAGATCGGGCATTTCCAGGGTGGTATGGCCGTAAGCGAAAGAGGCTGTCAAGCGTTGGCTATTTAAATCAGCTGCCAAATGAAGCACTTCGAAAAGCTTACAGCACCTGGTATTCCCAGGCGGTCTCCCATCCAAGTACTAACCAGGCCCGACCCTGCTTTACTTCCGAGTTCAGATGAGATCGGGCATTTCCAGGGTGGTATGGCCGTAAGCGAAAGAGGCTGTCAAGCGTTGGCTATTTAAATCAGCTGCCAAATGAAGCACTTCGAAAAGCTTACAGCACCTGGTATTCCCAGGCGGTCTCCCATCCAAGTACTAACCAGGCCCGACCCTGCTTTACTTCCGAGTTCAGATGAGATCGGGCATTTCCAGGGTGGTATGGCCGTAAGCGAAAGAGGCTGTCAAGCGTTGGCTATTTAAATCAGCTGCCAAATGAAGCACTTCGAAAAGCTTACAGCACCTGGTATTCCCAGGCGGTCTCCCATCCAAGTACTAACCAGGCCCGACCCTGCTTTACTTCCGAGTTCAGATGAGATCGGGCATTTCCAGGGTGGTATGGCCGTAAGCGAAAGAGGCTGTCAAGCGTTGGCTATTTAAATCAGCTGCCAAATGAAGCACTTCGAAAGCTTACAGCACCTGGTATTCCCAGGCGGTCTCCCATCCAAGTACTAACCAGGCCCGACCCTGCTTTACTTCCGAGTTCAGATGAGATCGGGCATTTCCAGGGTGGTATGGCCGTAAGGGAAAGAGGCTGTCAAGCGTTGGCTATTTAAATCAGCTGCCAAATGAAGCACTTCGAAAAGCTTACAGCACCTGGTATTCCCAGGCGGTCTCCCATCCAAGTACTAACCAGGCCCGACCCTGCTTTACTTCCGAGTTCAGATGAGATCGGGCATTTCCAGGGTGGTATGGCCGTAAGCGAAAGAGGCTGTCAAGCGTTGGCTATTTAAATCAGCTGCCAAATGAAGCACTTCGAAAAGCTTACAGCACCTGGTATTCCCAGGCGGTCTCCCATCCAAGTACTAACCAGGCCCGACCCTGCTTTACTTCCGAGTTCAGATGAGATCGGGCATTTCCAGGGTGGTATGGCCGTAAGCGAAAGAGGCTGTCAAGCGTTGGCTATTTAAATCAGCTGCCAAATGAAGCACTTCGAAAAGCTTACAGCACCTGGTATTCCCAGGCGGTCTCCCATCCAAGTACTAACCAGGCCCGACCCTGCTTTACTTCCGAGTTCAGATGAGATCGGGCATTTCCAGGGTGGTATGGCCGTAAGCGAAAGAGGCTGTCAAGCGTTGGCTATTTAAATCAGCTGCCAAATGAAGCACTTCGAAAAGCTTACAGCACCTGGTATTCCCAGGCGGTCTCCCATCCAAGTACTAACCAGGCCCGACCCTGCTTTACTTCCGAGTTCAGATGAGATCGGGCATTTCCAGGGTGGTATGGCCGTAAGCGAAAGAGGCTGTCAAGCGTTGGCTATTTAAATCAGCTGCCAAATGAAGCACTTCGAAAAGCTTACAGCACCTGGTATTCCCAGGCGGTCTCCCATCCAAGTACTAACCAGGCCCGACCCTGCTTTACTTCCGAGTTCAGATGAGATCGGGCATTTCCAGGGTGGTATGGCCGTAAGCGAAAGAGGCTGTCAAGCGTTGGCTATTTAAATCAGCTGCCAAATGAAGCACTTCGAAAAGCTTACAGCACCTGGTATTCCCAGGCGGTCTCCCATCCAAGTACTAACCAGGCCCGACCCTGCTTTACTTCCGAGTTCAGATGAGATCGGGCATTTCCAGGGTGGTATGGCCGTAAGCGAAAGAGGCTGTCAAGCGTTGGCTATTTAAATCAGCTGCCAAATGAAGCACTTCGAAAAGCTTACAGCACCTGGTATTCCCAGGCGGTCTCCCATCCAAGTACTAACCAGGCCCGACCCTGCTTTACTTCCGAGTTCAGATGAGATCGGGCATTTCCAGGGTGGTATGGCCGTAAGCGAAAGAGGCTGTCAAGCGTTGGCTATTTAAATCAGCTGCCAAATGAAGCACTTCGAAAAGCTTACAGCACCTGGTATTCCCAGGCGGTCTCCCATCCAAGTACTAACCAGGCCCGACCCTGCTTTACTTCCGAGTTCAGATGAGATCGGGCATTTCCAGGGTGGTATGGCCGTAAGCGAAAGAGGCTGTCAAGCGTTGGCTATTTAAATCAGCTGCCAAATGAAGCACTTCGAAAAGCTTACAGCACCTGGTATTCCCAGGCGGTCTCCCATCCAAGTACTAACCAGGCCCGACCCTGCTTTACTTCCGAGTTCAGATGAGATCGGGCATTTCCAGGGTGGTATGGCCGTAAGCGAAAGAGGCTGTCAAGCGTTGGCTATTTAAATCAGCTGCCAAATGAAGCACTTCGAAAAGCTTACAGCACCTGGTATTCCCAGGCGGTCTCCCATCCAAGTACTAACCAGGCCCGACCCTGCTTTACTTCCGAGTTCAGATGAGATCGGGCATTTCCAGGGTGGTATGGCCGTAAGCGAAAGAGGCTGTCAAGCGTTGGCTATTTAAATCAGCTGCCAAATGAAGCACTTCGAAAAGCTTACAGCACCTGGTATTCCCAGGCGGTCTCCCATCCAAGTACTAACCAGGCCCGACCCTGCTTTACTTCCGAGTTCAGATGAGATCGGGCATTTCCAGGGTGGTATGGCCGTAAGCGAAAGAGGCTGTCAAGCGTTGGCTATTTAAATCAGCTGCCAAATGAAGCACTTCGAAAAGCTTACAGCACCTGGTATTCCCAGGCGGTCTCCCATCCAAGTACTAACCAGGCCCGACCCTGCTTTACTTCCGAGTTCAGATGAGATCGGGCATTTCCAGGGTGGTATGGCCGTAAGCGAAAGAGGCTGTCAAGCGTTGGCTATTTAAATCAGCTGCCAAATGAAGCACTTCGAAAAGCTTACAGCACCTGGTATTCCCAGGCGGTCTCCCATCCAAGTACTAACCAGGCCCGACCCTGCTTTACTTCCGAGTTCAGATGAGATCGGGCATTTCCAGGGTGGTATGGCCGTAAGCGAAAGAGGCTGTCAAGCGTTGGCTATTTAAATCAGCTGCCAAATGAAGCACTTCGAAAAGCTTACAGCACCTGGTATTCCCAGGCGGTCTCCCATCCAAGTACTAACCAGGCCCGACCCTGCTTTACTTCCGAGTTCAGATGAGATCGGGCATTTCCAGGGTGGTATGGCCGTAAGCGAAAGAGGCTGTCAAGCGTTGGCTATTTAAATCAGCTGCCAAATGAAGCACTTCGAAAAGCTTACAGCACCTGGTATTCCCAGGCGGTCTCCCATCCAAGTACTAACCAGGCCCGACCCTGCTTTACTTCCGAGTTCAGATGAGATCGGGCATTTCCAGGGTGGTATGGCCGTAAGCGAAAGAGGCTGTCAAGCGTTGGCTATTTAAATCAGCTGCCAAATGAAGCACTTCGAAAGCTTACAGCACCTGGTATTCCCAGGCGGTCTCCCATCCAAGTACTAACCAGGCCCGACCCTGCTTTACTTCCGAGTTCAGATGAGATCGGGCATTTCCAGGGTGGTATGGCCGTAAGCGAAAGAGGCTGTCAAGCGTTGGCTATTTAAATCAGCTGCCAAATGAAGCACTTCGAAAAGCTTACAGCACCTGGTATTCCCAGGCGGTCTCCCATCCAAGTACTAACCAGGCCCGACCCTGCTTTACTTCCGAGTTCAGATGAGATCGGGCATTTCCAGGGTGGTATGGCCGTAAGCGAAAGAGGCTGTCAAGCGTTGGCTATTTAAATCAGCTGCCAAATGAAGCACTTCGAAAAGCTTACAGCACCTGGTATTCCCAGGCGGTCTCCCATCCAAGTACTAACCAGGCCCGACCCTGCTTTACTTCCGAGTTCAGATGAGATCGGGCATTTCCAGGGTGGTATGGCCGTAAGCGAAAGAGGCTGTCAAGCGTTGGCTATTTAAATCAGCTGCCAAATGAAGCACTTCGAAAAGCTTACAGCACCTGGTATTCCCAGGCGGTCTCCCATCCAAGTACTAACCAGGCCCGACCCTGCTTTACTTCCGAGTTCAGATGAGATCGGGCATTTCCAGGGTGGTATGGCCGTAAGCGAAAGAGGCTGTCAAGCGTTGGCTATTTAAATCAGCTGCCAAATGAAGCACTTCGAAAAGCTTACAGCACCTGGTATTCCCAGGCGGTCTCCCATCCAAGTACTAACCAGGCCCGACCCTGCTTTACTTCCGAGTTCAGATGAGATCGGGCATTTCCAGGGTGGTATGGCCGTAAGCGAAAGAGGCTGTCAAGCGTTGGCTATTTAAATCAGCTGCCAAATGAAGCACTTCGAAAAGCTTACAGCACCTGGTATTCCCAGGCGGTCTCCCATCCAAGTACTAACCAGGCCCGACCCTGCTTTACTTCCGAGTTCAGATGAGATCGGGCATTTCCAGGGTGGTATGGCCGTAAGCGAAAGAGGCTGTCAAGCGTTGGCTATTTAAATCAGCTGCCAAATGAAGCACTTCGAAAAGCTTACAGCACCTGGTATTCCCAGGCGGTCTCCCATCCAAGTACTAACCAGGCCCGACCCTGCTTTACTTCCGAGTTCAGATGAGATCGGGCATTTCCAGGGTGGTATGGCCGTAAGCGAAAGAGGCTGTCAAGCGTTGGCTATTTAAATCAGCTGCCAAATGAAGCACTTCGAAAAGCTTACAGCACCTGGTATTCCCAGGCGGTCTCCCATCCAAGTACTAACCAGGCCCGACCCTGCTTTACTTCCGAGTTCAGATGAGATCGGGCATTTCCAGGGTGGTATGGCCGTAAGCGAAAGAGGCTGTCAAGCGTTGGCTATTTAAATCAGCTGCCAAATGAAGCACTTCGAAAAGCTTACAGCACCTGGTATTCCCAGGCGGTCTCCCATCCAAGTACTAACCAGGCCCGACCCTGCTTTACTTCCGAGTTCAGATGAGATCGGGCATTTCCAGGGTGGTATGGCCGTAAGCGAAAGAGGCTGTCAAGCGTTGGCTATTTAAATCAGCTGCCAAATGAAGCACTTCGAAAAGCTTACAGCACCTGGTATTCCCAGGCGGTCTCCCATCCAAGTACTAACCAGGCCCGACCCTGCTTTACTTCCGAGTTCAGATGAGATCGGGCATTTCCAGGGTGGTATGGCCGTAAGCGAAAGAGGCTGTCAAGCGTTGGCTATTTAAATCAGCTGCCAAATGAAGCACTTCGAAAAGCTTACAGCACCTGGTATTCCCAGGCGGTCTCCCATCCAAGTACTAACCAGGCCCGACCCTGCTTTACTTCCGAGTTCAGATGAGATCGGGCATTTCCAGGGTGGTATGGCCGTAAGCGAAAGAGGCTGTCAAGCGTTGGCTATTTAAATCAGCTGCCAAATGAAGCACTTCGAAAAGCTTACAGCACCTGGTATTCCCAGGCGGTCTCCCATCCAAGTACTAACCAGGCCCGACCCTGCTTTACTTCCGAGTTCAGATGAGATCGGGCATTTCCAGGGTGGTATGGCCGTAAGCGAAAGAGGCTGTCAAGCGTTGGCTATTTAAATCAGCTGCCAAATGAAGCACTTCGAAAAGCTTACAGCACCTGGTATTCCCAGGCGGTCTCCCATCCAAGTACTAACCAGGCCCGACCCTGCTTTACTTCCGAGTTCAGATGAGATCGGGCATTTCCAGGGTGGTATGGCCGTAAGCGAAAGAGGCTGTCAAGCGTTGGCTATTTAAATCAGCTGCCAAATGAAGCACTTCGAAAAGCTTACAGCACCTGGTATTCCCAGGCGGTCTCCCATCCAAGTACTAACCAGGCCCGACCCTGCTTTACTTCCGAGTTCAGATGAGATCGGGCATTTCCAGGGTGGTATGGCCGTAAGCGAAAGAGGCTGTCAAGCGTTGGCTATTTAAATCAGCTGCCAAATGAAGCACTTCGAAAAGCTTACAGCACCTGGTATTCCCAGGCGGTCTCCCATCCAAGTACTAACCAGGCCCGACCCTGCTTTACTTCCGAGTTCAGATGAGATCGGGCATTTCCAGGGTGGTATGGCCGTAAGCGAAAGAGGCTGTCAAGCGTTGGCTATTTAAATCAGCTGCCAAATGAAGCACTTCGAAAAGCTTACAGCACCTGGTATTCCCAGGCGGTCTCCCATCCAAGTACTAACCAGGCCCGACCCTGCTTTACTTCCGAGTTCAGATGAGATCGGGCATTTCCAGGGTGGTATGGCCGTAAGCGAAAGAGGCTGTCAAGCGTTGGCTATTTAAATCAGCTGCCAAATGAAGCACTTCGAAAAGCTTACAGCACCTGGTATTCCCAGGCGGTCTCCCATCCAAGTACTAACCAGGCCCGACCCTGCTTTACTTCCGAGTTCAGATGAGATCGGGCATTTCCAGGGTGGTATGGCCGTAAGCGAAAGAGGCTGTCAAGCGTTGGCTATTTAAATCAGCTGCCAAATGAAGCACTTCGAAAAGCTTACAGCACCTGGTATTCCCAGGCGGTCTCCCATCCAAGTACTAACCAGGCCCGACCCTGCTTTACTTCCGAGTTCAGATGAGATCGGGCATTTCCAGGGTGGTATGGCCGTAAGCGAAAGAGGCTGTCAAGCGTTGGCTATTTAAATCAGCTGCCAAATGAAGCACTTCGAAAAGCTTACAGCACCTGGTATTCCCAGGCGGTCTCCCATCCAAGTACTAACCAGGCCCGACCCTGCTTTACTTCCGAGTTCAGATGAGATCGGGCATTTCCAGGGTGGTATGGCCGTAAGCGAAAGAGGCTGTCAAGCGTTGGCTATTTAAATCAGCTGCCAAATGAAGCACTTCGAAAAGCTTACAGCACCTGGTATTCCCAGGCGGTCTCCCATCCAAGTACTAACCAGGCCCGACCCTGCTTTACTTCCGAGTTCAGATGAGATCGGGCATTTCCAGGGTGGTATGGCCGTAAGCGAAAGAGGCTGTCAAGCGTTGGCTATTTAAATCAGCTGCCAAATGAAGCACTTCGAAAAGCTTACAGCACCTGGTATTCCCAGGCGGTCTCCCATCCAAGTACTAACCAGGCCCGACCCTGCTTTACTTCCGAGTTCAGATGAGATCGGGCATTTCCAGGGTGGTATGGCCGTAAGCGAAAGAGGCTGTCAAGCGTTGGCTATTTAAATCAGCTGCCAAATGAAGCACTTCGAAAAGCTTACAGCACCTGGTATTCCCAGGCGGTCTCCCATCCAAGTACTAACCAGGCCCGACCCTGCTTTACTTCCGAGTTCAGATGAGATCGGGCATTTCCAGGGTGGTATGGCCGTAAGCGAAAGAGGCTGTCAAGCGTTGGCTATTTAAATCAGCTGCCAAATGAAGCACTTCGAAAAGCTTACAGCACCTGGTATTCCCAGGCGGTCTCCCATCCAAGTACTAACCAGGCCCGACCCTGCTTTACTTCCGAGTTCAGATGAGATCGGGCATTTCCAGGGTGGTATGGCCGTAAGCGAAAGAGGCTGTCAAGCGTTGGCTATTTAAATCAGCTGCCAAATGAAGCACTTCGAAAAGCTTACAGCACCTGGTATTCCCAGGCGGTCTCCCATCCAAGTACTAACCAGGCCCGACCCTGCTTTACTTCCGAGTTCAGATGAGATCGGGCATTTCCAGGGTGGTATGGCCGTAAGCGAAAGAGGCTGTCAAGCGTTGGCTATTTAAATCAGCTGCCAAATGAAGCACTTCGAAAAGCTTACAGCACCTGGTATTCCCAGGCGGTCTCCCATCCAAGTACTAACCAGGCCCGACCCTGCTTTACTTCCGAGTTCAGATGAGATCGGGCATTTCCAGGGTGGTATGGCCGTAAGCGAAAGAGGCTGTCAAGCGTTGGCTATTTAAATCAGCTGCCAAATGAAGCACTTCGAAAAGCTTACAGCACCTGGTATTCCCAGGCGGTCTCCCATCCAAGTACTAACCAGGCCCGACCCTGCTTTACTTCCGAGTTCAGATGAGATCGGGCATTTCCAGGGTGGTATGGCCGTAAGCGAAAGAGGCTGTCAAGCGTTGGCTATTTAAATCAGCTGCCAAATGAAGCACTTCGAAAAGCTTACAGCACCTGGTATTCCCAGGCGGTCTCCCATCCAAGTACTAACCAGGCCCGACCCTGCTTTACTTCCGAGTTCAGATGAGATCGGGCATTTCCAGGGTGGTATGGCCGTAAGCGAAAGAGGCTGTCAAGCGTTGGCTATTTAAATCAGCTGCCAAATGAAGCACTTCGAAAAGCTTACAGCACCTGGTATTCCCAGGCGGTCTCCCATCCAAGTACTAACCAGGCCCGACCCTGCTTTACTTCCGAGTTCAGATGAGATCGGGCATTTCCAGGGTGGTATGGCCGTAAGCGAAAGAGGCTGTCAAGCGTTGGCTATTTAAATCAGCTGCCAAATGAAGCACTTCGAAAAGCTTACAGCACCTGGTATTCCCAGGCGGTCTCCCATCCAAGTACTAACCAGGCCCGACCCTGCTTTACTTCCGAGTTCAGATGAGATCGGGCATTTCCAGGGTGGTATGGCCGTAAGCGAAAGAGGCTGTCAAGCGTTGGCTATTTAAATCAGCTGCCAAATGAAGCACTTCGAAAAGCTTACAGCACCTGGTATTCCCAGGCGGTCTCCCATCCAAGTACTAACCAGGCCCGACCCTGCTTTACTTCCGAGTTCAGATGAGATCGGGCATTTCCAGGGTGGTATGGCCGTAAGCGAAAGAGGCTGTCAAGCGTTGGCTATTTAAATCAGCTGCCAAATGAAGCACTTCGAAAAGCTTACAGCACCTGGTATTCCCAGGCGGTCTCCCATCCAAGTACTAACCAGGCCCGACCCTGCTTT
Organism: Danio rerio; assembly: GCF_049306965.1. Taxonomy (NCBI): domain Eukaryota; kingdom Metazoa; phylum Chordata; class Actinopteri; order Cypriniformes; family Danionidae; genus Danio; species Danio rerio. The sequence goes on from NC_133179.1 coordinate 38,606,641, forward strand.
ACTTCCGAGTTCAGATGAGATCGGGCATTTCCAGGGTGGTATGGCCGTAAGCGAAAGAGGCTGTCAAGCGTTGGCTATTTAAATCAGCTGCCAAATGAAGCACTTCGAAAAGCTTACAGCACCTGGTATTCCCAGGCGGTCTCCCATCCAAGTACTAACCAGGCCCGACCCTGCTTTACTTCCGAGTTCAGATGAGATCGGGCATTTCCAGGGTGGTATGGCCGTAAGCGAAAGAGGCTGTCAAGCGTTGGCTATTTAAATCAGCTGCCAAATGAAGCACTTCGAAAAGCTTACAGCACCTGGTATTCCCAGGCGGTCTCCCATCCAAGTACTAACCAGGCCCGACCCTGCTTTACTTCCGAGTTCAGATGAGATCGGGCATTTCCAGGGTGGTATGGCCGTAAGCGAAAGAGGCTGTCAAGCGTTGGCTATTTAAATCAGCTGCCAAATGAAGCACTTCGAAAGCTTACAGCACCTGGTATTCCCAGGCGGTCTCCCATCCAAGTACTAACCAGGCCCGACCCTGCTTTACTTCCGAGTTCAGATGAGATCGGGCATTTCCAGGGTGGTATGGCCGTAAGSGAAAGAGGCTGTCAAGCGTTGGCTATTTAAATCAGCTGCCAAATGAAGCACTTCGAAAAGCTTACAGCACCTGGTATTCCCAGGCGGTCTCCCATCCAAGTACTAACCAGGCCCGACCCTGCTTTACTTCCGAGTTCAGATGAGATCGGGCATTTCCAGGGTGGTATGGCCGTAAGCGAAAGAGGCTGTCAAGCGTTGGCTATTTAAATCAGCTGCCAAATGAAGCACTTCGAAAAGCTTACAGCACCTGGTATTCCCAGGCGGTCTCCCATCCAAGTACTAACCAGGCCCGACCCTGCTTTACTTCCGAGTTCAGATGAGATCGGGCATTTCCAGGGTGGTATGGCCGTAAGCGAAAGAGGCTGTCAAGCGTTGGCTATTTAAATCAGCTGCCAAATGAAGCACTTCGAAAAGCTTACAGCACCTGGTATTCCCAGGCGGTCTCCCATCCAAGTACTAACCAGGCCCGACCCTGCTTTACTTCCGAGTTCAGATGAGATCGGGCATTTCCAGGGTGGTATGGCCGTAAGCGAAAGAGGCTGTCAAGCGTTGGCTATTTAAATCAGCTGCCAAATGAAGCACTTCGAAAAGCTTACAGCACCTGGTATTCCCAGGCGGTCTCCCATCCAAGTACTAACCAGGCCCGACCCTGCTTTACTTCCGAGTTCAGATGAGATCGGGCATTTCCAGGGTGGTATGGCCGTAAGCGAAAGAGGCTGTCAAGCGTTGGCTATTTAAATCAGCTGCCAAATGAAGCACTTCGAAAAGCTTACAGCACCTGGTATTCCCAGGCGGTCTCCCATCCAAGTACTAACCAGGCCCGACCCTGCTTTACTTCCGAGTTCAGATGAGATCGGGCATTTCCAGGGTGGTATGGCCGTAAGCGAAAGAGGCTGTCAAGCGTTGGCTATTTAAATCAGCTGCCAAATGAAGCACTTCGAAAAGCTTACAGCACCTGGTATTCCCAGGCGGTCTCCCATCCAAGTACTAACCAGGCCCGACCCTGCTTTACTTCCGAGTTCAGATGAGATCGGGCATTTCCAGGGTGGTATGGCCGTAAGCGAAAGAGGCTGTCAAGCGTTGGCTATTTAAATCAGCTGCCAAATGAAGCACTTCGAAAAGCTTACAGCACCTGGTATTCCCAGGCGGTCTCCCATCCAAGTACTAACCAGGCCCGACCCTGCTTTACTTCCGAGTTCAGATGAGATCGGGCATTTCCAGGGTGGTATGGCCGTAAGCGAAAGAGGCTGTCAAGCGTTGGCTATTTAAATCAGCTGCCAAATGAAGCACTTCGAAAAGCTTACAGCACCTGGTATTCCCAGGCGGTCTCCCATCCAAGTACTAACCAGGCCCGACCCTGCTTTACTTCCGAGTTCAGATGAGATCGGGCATTTCCAGGGTGGTATGGCCGTAAGCGAAAGAGGCTGTCAAGCGTTGGCTATTTAAATCAGCTGCCAAATGAAGCACTTCGAAAAGCTTACAGCACCTGGTATTCCCAGGCGGTCTCCCATCCAAGTACTAACCAGGCCCGACCCTGCTTTACTTCCGAGTTCAGATGAGATCGGGCATTTCCAGGGTGGTATGGCCGTAAGCGAAAGAGGCTGTCAAGCGTTGGCTATTTAAATCAGCTGCCAAATGAAGCACTTCGAAAAGCTTACAGCACCTGGTATTCCCAGGCGGTCTCCCATCCAAGTACTAACCAGGCCCGACCCTGCTTTACTTCCGAGTTCAGATGAGATCGGGCATTTCCAGGGTGGTATGGCCGTAAGCGAAAGAGGCTGTCAAGCGTTGGCTATTTAAATCAGCTGCCAAATGAAGCACTTCGAAAAGCTTACAGCACCTGGTATTCCCAGGCGGTCTCCCATCCAAGTACTAACCAGGCCCGACCCTGCTTTACTTCCGAGTTCAGATGAGATCGGGCATTTCCAGGGTGGTATGGCCGTAAGCGAAAGAGGCTGTCAAGCGTTGGCTATTTAAATCAGCTGCCAAATGAAGCACTTCGAAAAGCTTACAGCACCTGGTATTCCCAGGCGGTCTCCCATCCAAGTACTAACCAGGCCCGACCCTGCTTTACTTCCGAGTTCAGATGAGATCGGGCATTTCCAGGGTGGTATGGCCGTAAGCGAAAGAGGCTGTCAAGCGTTGGCTATTTAAATCAGCTGCCAAATGAAGCACTTCGAAAAGCTTACAGCACCTGGTATTCCCAGGCGGTCTCCCATCCAAGTACTAACCAGGCCCGACCCTGCTTTACTTCCGAGTTCAGATGAGATCGGGCATTTCCAGGGTGGTATGGCCGTAAGCGAAAGAGGCTGTCAAGCGTTGGCTATTTAAATCAGCTGCCAAATGAAGCACTTCGAAAAGCTTACAGCACCTGGTATTCCCAGGCGGTCTCCCATCCAAGTACTAACCAGGCCCGACCCTGCTTTACTTCCGAGTTCAGATGAGATCGGGCATTTCCAGGGTGGTATGGCCGTAAGCGAAAGAGGCTGTCAAGCGTTGGCTATTTAAATCAGCTGCCAAATGAAGCACTTCGAAAAGCTTACAGCACCTGGTATTCCCAGGCGGTCTCCCATCCAAGTACTAACCAGGCCCGACCCTGCTTTACTTCCGAGTTCAGATGAGATCGGGCATTTCCAGGGTGGTATGGCCGTAAGCGAAAGAGGMTGTCAAGCGTTGGCTATTTAAATCAGCTGCCAAATGAAGCACTTCGAAAGCTTACAGCACCTGGTATTCCCAGGCGGTCTCCCATCCAAGTACTAACCAGGCCCGACCCTGCTTTACTTCCGAGTTCAGATGAGATCGGGCATTTCCAGGGTGGTATGGCCGTAAGCGAAAGAGGMTGTCAAGCGTTGGCTATTTAAATCAGCTGCCAAATGAAGCACTTCGAAAAGCTTACAGCACCTGGTATTCCCAGGCGGTCTCCCATCCAAGTACTAACCAGGCCCGACCCTGCTTTACTTCCGAGTTCAGATGAGATCGGGCATTTCCAGGGTGGTATGGCCGTAAGCGAAAGAGGMTGTCAAGCGTTGGCTATTTAAATCAGCTGCCAAATGAAGCACTTCGAAAAGCTTACAGCACCTGGTATTCCCAGGCGGTCTCCCATCCAAGTACTAACCAGGCCCGACCCTGCTTTACTTCCGAGTTCAGATGAGATCGGGCATTTCCAGGGTGGTATGGCCGTAAGCGAAAGAGGMTGTCAAGCGTTGGCTATTTAAATCAGCTGCCAAATGAAGCACTTCGAAAAGCTTACAGCACCTGGTATTCCCAGGCGGTCTCCCATCCAAGTACTAACCAGGCCCGACCCTGCTTTACTTCCGAGTTCAGATGAGATCGGGCATTTCCAGGGTGGTATGGCCGTAAGCGAAAGAGGMTGTCAAGCGTTGGCTATTTAAATCAGCTGCCAAATGAAGCACTTCGAAAAGCTTACAGCACCTGGTATTCCCAGGCGGTCTCCCATCCAAGTACTAACCAGGCCCGACCCTGCTTTACTTCCGAGTTCAGATGAGATCGGGCATTTCCAGGGTGGTATGGCCGTAAGCGAAAGAGGMTGTCAAGCGTTGGCTATTTAAATCAGCTGCCAAATGAAGCACTTCGAAAAGCTTACAGCACCTGGTATTCCCAGGCGGTCTCCCATCCAAGTACTAACCAGGCCCGACCCTGCTTTACTTCCGAGTTCAGATGAGATCGGGCATTTCCAGGGTGGTATGGCCGTAAGCGAAAGAGGMTGTCAAGCGTTGGCTATTTAAATCAGCTGCCAAATGAAGCACTTCGAAAAGCTTACAGCACCTGGTATTCCCAGGCGGTCTCCCATCCAAGTACTAACCAGGCCCGACCCTGCTTTACTTCCGAGTTCAGATGAGATCGGGCATTTCCAGGGTGGTATGGCCGTAAGCGAAAGAGGMTGTCAAGCGTTGGCTATTTAAATCAGCTGCCAAATGAAGCACTTCGAAAAGCTTACAGCACCTGGTATTCCCAGGCGGTCTCCCATCCAAGTACTAACCAGGCCCGACCCTGCTTTACTTCCGAGTTCAGATGAGATCGGGCATTTCCAGGGTGGTATGGCCGTAAGCGAAAGAGGMTGTCAAGCGTTGGCTATTTAAATCAGCTGCCAAATGAAGCACTTCGAAAAGCTTACAGCACCTGGTATTCCCAGGCGGTCTCCCATCCAAGTACTAACCAGGCCCGACCCTGCTTTACTTCCGAGTTCAGATGAGATCGGGCATTTCCAGGGTGGTATGGCCGTAAGCGAAAGAGGMTGTCAAGCGTTGGCTATTTAAATCAGCTGCCAAATGAAGCACTTCGAAAAGCTTACAGCACCTGGTATTCCCAGGCGGTCTCCCATCCAAGTACTAACCAGGCCCGACCCTGCTTTACTTCCGAGTTCAGATGAGATCGGGCATTTCCAGGGTGGTATGGCCGTAAGCGAAAGAGGMTGTCAAGCGTTGGCTATTTAAATCAGCTGCCAAATGAAGCACTTCGAAAAGCTTACAGCACCTGGTATTCCCAGGCGGTCTCCCATCCAAGTACTAACCAGGCCCGACCCTGCTTTACTTCCGAGTTCAGATGAGATCGGGCATTTCCAGGGTGGTATGGCCGTAAGCGAAAGAGGMTGTCAAGCGTTGGCTATTTAAATCAGCTGCCAAATGAAGCACTTCGAAAAGCTTACAGCACCTGGTATTCCCAGGCGGTCTCCCATCCAAGTACTAACCAGGCCCGACCCTGCTTTACTTCCGAGTTCAGATGAGATCGGGCATTTCCAGGGTGGTATGGCCGTAAGCGAAAGAGGMTGTCAAGCGTTGGCTATTTAAATCAGCTGCCAAATGAAGCACTTCGAAAAGCTTACAGCACCTGGTATTCCCAGGCGGTCTCCCATCCAAGTACTAACCAGGCCCGACCCTGCTTTACTTCCGAGTTCAGATGAGATCGGGCATTTCCAGGGTGGTATGGCCGTAAGCGAAAGAGGMTGTCAAGCGTTGGCTATTTAAATCAGCTGCCAAATGAAGCACTTCGAAAAGCTTACAGCACCTGGTATTCCCAGGCGGTCTCCCATCCAAGTACTAACCAGGCCCGACCCTGCTTTACTTCCGAGTTCAGATGAGATCGGGCATTTCCAGGGTGGTATGGCCGTAAGCGAAAGAGGMTGTCAAGCGTTGGCTATTTAAATCAGCTGCCAAATGAAGCACTTCGAAAAGCTTACAGCACCTGGTATTCCCAGGCGGTCTCCCATCCAAGTACTAACCAGGCCCGACCCTGCTTTACTTCCGAGTTCAGATGAGATCGGGCATTTCCAGGGTGGTATGGCCGTAAGCGAAAGAGGMTGTCAAGCGTTGGCTATTTAAATCAGCTGCCAAATGAAGCACTTCGAAAAGCTTACAGCACCTGGTATTCCCAGGCGGTCTCCCATCCAAGTACTAACCAGGCCCGACCCTGCTTTACTTCCGAGTTCAGATGAGATCGGGCATTTCCAGGGTGGTATGGCCGTAAGCGAAAGAGGMTGTCAAGCGTTGGCTATTTAAATCAGCTGCCAAATGAAGCACTTCGAAAAGCTTACAGCACCTGGTATTCCCAGGCGGTCTCCCATCCAAGTACTAACCAGGCCCGACCCTGCTTTACTTCCGAGTTCAGATGAGATCGGGCATTTCCAGGGTGGTATGGCCGTAAGCGAAAGAGGMTGTCAAGCGTTGGCTATTTAAATCAGCTGCCAAATGAAGCACTTCGAAAAGCTTACAGCACCTGGTATTCCCAGGCGGTCTCCCATCCAAGTACTAACCAGGCCCGACCCTGCTTTACTTCCGAGTTCAGATGAGATCGGGCATTTCCAGGGTGGTATGGCCGTAAGCGAAAGAGGMTGTCAAGCGTTGGCTATTTAAATCAGCTGCCAAATGAAGCACTTCGAAAAGCTTACAGCACCTGGTATTCCCAGGCGGTCTCCCATCCAAGTACTAACCAGGCCCGACCCTGCTTTACTTCCGAGTTCAGATGAGATCGGGCATTTCCAGGGTGGTATGGCCGTAAGCGAAAGAGGMTGTCAAGCGTTGGCTATTTAAATCAGCTGCCAAATGAAGCACTTCGAAAAGCTTACAGCACCTGGTATTCCCAGGCGGTCTCCCATCCAAGTACTAACCAGGCCCGACCCTGCTTTACTTCCGAGTTCAGATGAGATCGGGCATTTCCAGGGTGGTATGGCCGTAAGCGAAAGAGGCTGTCAAGCGTTGGCTATTTAAATCAGCTGCCAAATGAAGCACTTCGAAAAGCTTACAGCACCTGGTATTCCCAGGCGGTCTCCCATCCAAGTACTAACCAGGCCCGACCCTGCTTTACTTCCGAGTTCAGATGAGATCGGGCATTTCCAGGGTGGTATGGCCGTAAGCGAAAGAGGMTGTCAAGCGTTGGCTATTTAAATCAGCTGCCAAATGAAGCACTTCGAAAAGCTTACAGCACCTGGTATTCCCAGGCGGTCTCCCATCCAAGTACTAACCAGGCCCGACCCTGCTTTACTTCCGAGTTCAGATGAGATCGGGCATTTCCAGGGTGGTATGGCCGTAAGCGAAAGAGGMTGTCAAGCGTTGGCTATTTAAATCAGCTGCCAAATGAAGCACTTCGAAAAGCTTACAGCACCTGGTATTCCCAGGCGGTCTCCCATCCAAGTACTAACCAGGCCCGACCCTGCTTTACTTCCGAGTTCAGATGAGATCGGGCATTTCCAGGGTGGTATGGCCGTAAGCGAAAGAGGMTGTCAAGCGTTGGCTATTTAAATCAGCTGCCAAATGAAGCACTTCGAAAAGCTTACAGCACCTGGTATTCCCAGGCGGTCTCCCATCCAAGTACTAACCAGGCCCGACCCTGCTTTACTTCCGAGTTCAGATGAGATCGGGCATTTCCAGGGTGGTATGGCCGTAAGCGAAAGAGGMTGTCAAGCGTTGGCTATTTAAATCAGCTGCCAAATGAAGCACTTCGAAAAGCTTACAGCACCTGGTATTCCCAGGCGGTCTCCCATCCAAGTACTAACCAGGCCCGACCCTGCTTTACTTCCGAGTTCAGATGAGATCGGGCATTTCCAGGGTGGTATGGCCGTAAGCGAAAGAGGMTGTCAAGCGTTGGCTATTTAAATCAGCTGCCAAATGAAGCACTTCGAAAAGCTTACAGCACCTGGTATTCCCAGGCGGTCTCCCATCCAAGTACTAACCAGGCCCGACCCTGCTTTACTTCCGAGTTCAGATGAGATCGGGCATTTCCAGGGTGGTATGGCCGTAAGCGAAAGAGGMTGTCAAGCGTTGGCTATTTAAATCAGCTGCCAAATGAAGCACTTCGAAAAGCTTACAGCACCTGGTATTCCCAGGCGGTCTCCCATCCAAGTACTAACCAGGCCCGACCCTGCTTTACTTCCGAGTTCAGATGAGATCGGGCATTTCCAGGGTGGTATGGCCGTAAGCGAAAGAGGMTGTCAAGCGTTGGCTATTTAAATCAGCTGCCAAATGAAGCACTTCGAAAAGCTTACAGCACCTGGTATTCCCAGGCGGTCTCCCATCCAAGTACTAACCAGGCCCGACCCTGCTTTACTTCCGAGTTCAGATGAGATCGGGCATTTCCAGGGTGGTATGGCCGTAAGCGAAAGAGGCTGTCAAGCGTTGGCTATTTAAATCAGCTGCCAAATGAAGCACTTCGAAAAGCTTACAGCACCTGGTATTCCCAGGCGGTCTCCCATCCAAGTACTAACCAGGCCCGACCCTGCTTTACTTCCGAGTTCAGATGAGATCGGGCATTTCCAGGGTGGTATGGCCGTAAGCGAAAGAGGMTGTCAAGCGTTGGCTATTTAAATCAGCTGCCAAATGAAGCACTTCGAAAAGCTTACAGCACCTGGTATTCCCAGGCGGTCTCCCATCCAAGTACTAACCAGGCCCGACCCTGCTTTACTTCCGAGTTCAGATGAGATCGGGCATTTCCAGGGTGGTATGGCCGTAAGCGAAAGAGGCTGTCAAGCGTTGGCTATTTAAATCAGCTGCCAAATGAAGCACTTCGAAAAGCTTACAGCACCTGGTATTCCCAGGCGGTCTCCCATCCAAGTACTAACCAGGCCCGACCCTGCTTTACTTCCGAGTTCAGATGAGATCGGGCATTTCCAGGGTGGTATGGCCGTAAGCGAAAGAGGCTGTCAAGCGTTGGCTATTTAAATCAGCTGCCAAATGAAGCACTTCGAAAAGCTTACAGCACCTGGTATTCCCAGGCGGTCTCCCATCCAAGTACTAACCAGGCCCGACCCTGCTTTACTTCCGAGTTCAGATGAGATCGGGCATTTCCAGGGTGGTATGGCCGTAAGCGAAAGAGGCTGTCAAGCGTTGGCTATTTAAATCAGCTGCCAAATGAAGCACTTCGAAAAGCTTACAGCACCTGGTATTCCCAGGCGGTCTCCCATCCAAGTACTAACCAGGCCCGACCCTGCTTTACTTCCGAGTTCAGATGAGATCGGGCATTTCCAGGGTGGTATGGCCGTAAGCGAAAGAGGCTGTCAAGCGTTGGCTATTTAAATCAGCTGCCAAATGAAGCACTTCGAAAAGCTTACAGCACCTGGTATTCCCAGGCGGTCTCCCATCCAAGTACTAACCAGGCCCGACCCTGCTTTACTTCCGAGTTCAGATGAGATCGGGCATTTCCAGGGTGGTATGGCCGTAAGCGAAAGAGGCTGTCAAGCGTTGGCTATTTAAATCAGCTGCCAAATGAAGCACTTCGAAAAGCTTACAGCACCTGGTATTCCCAGGCGGTCTCCCATCCAAGTACTAACCAGGCCCGACCCTGCTTTACTTCCGAGTTCAGATGAGATCGGGCATTTCCAGGGTGGTATGGCCGTAAGCGAAAGAGGCTGTCAAGCGTTGGCTATTTAAATCAGCTGCCAAATGAAGCACTTCGAAAAGCTTACAGCACCTGGTATTCCCAGGCGGTCTCCCATCCAAGTACTAACCAGGCCCGACCCTGCTTTACTTCCGAGTTCAGATGAGATCGGGCATTTCCAGGGTGGTATGGCCGTAAGCGAAAGAGGCTGTCAAGCGTTGGCTATTTAAATCAGCTGCCAAATGAAGCACTTCGAAAAGCTTACAGCACCTGGTATTCCCAGGCGGTCTCCCATCCAAGTACTAACCAGGCCCGACCCTGCTTTACTTCCGAGTTCAGATGAGATCGGGCATTTCCAGGGTGGTATGGCCGTAAGCGAAAGAGGCTGTCAAGCGTTGGCTATTTAAATCAGCTGCCAAATGAAGCACTTCGAAAAGCTTACAGCACCTGGTATTCCCAGGCGGTCTCCCATCCAAGTACTAACCAGGCCCGACCCTGCTTTACTTCCGAGTTCAGATGAGATCGGGCATTTCCAGGGTGGTATGGCCGTAAGCGAAAGAGGCTGTCAAGCGTTGGCTATTTAAATCAGCTGCCAAATGAAGCACTTCGAAAAGCTTACAGCACCTGGTATTCCCAGGCGGTCTCCCATCCAAGTACTAACCAGGCCCGACCCTGCTTTACTTCCGAGTTCAGATGAGATCGGGCATTTCCAGGGTGGTATGGCCGTAAGCGAAAGAGGCTGTCAAGCGTTGGCTATTTAAATCAGCTGCCAAATGAAGCACTTCGAAAAGCTTACAGCACCTGGTATTCCCAGGCGGTCTCCCATCCAAGTACTAACCAGGCCCGACCCTGCTTTACTTCCGAGTTCAGATGAGATCGGGCATTTCCAGGGTGGTATGGCCGTAAGCGAAAGAGGCTGTCAAGCGTTGGCTATTTAAATCAGCTGCCAAATGAAGCACTTCGAAAAGCTTACAGCACCTGGTATTCCCAGGCGGTCTCCCATCCAAGTACTAACCAGGCCCGACCCTGCTTTACTTCCGAGTTCAGATGAGATCGGGCATTTCCAGGGTGGTATGGCCGTAAGCGAAAGAGGCTGTCAAGCGTTGGCTATTTAAATCAGCTGCCAAATGAAGCACTTCGAAAAGCTTACAGCACCTGGTATTCCCAGGCGGTCTCCCATCCAAGTACTAACCAGGCCCGACCCTGCTTTACTTCCGAGTTCAGATGAGATCGGGCATTTCCAGGGTGGTATGGCCGTAAGCGAAAGAGGCTGTCAAGCGTTGGCTATTTAAATCAGCTGCCAAATGAAGCACTTCGAAAAGCTTACAGCACCTGGTATTCCCAGGCGGTCTCCCATCCAAGTACTAACCAGGCCCGACCCTGCTTTACTTCCGAGTTCAGATGAGATCGGGCATTTCCAGGGTGGTATGGCCGTAAGCGAAAGAGGCTGTCAAGCGTTGGCTATTTAAATCAGCTGCCAAATGAAGCACTTCGAAAAGCTTACAGCACCTGGTATTCCCAGGCGGTCTCCCATCCAAGTACTAACCAGGCCCGACCCTGCTTTACTTCCGAGTTCAGATGAGATCGGGCATTTCCAGGGTGGTATGGCCGTAAGCGAAAGAGGCTGTCAAGCGTTGGCTATTTAAATCAGCTGCCAAATGAAGCACTTCGAAAAGCTTACAGCACCTGGTATTCCCAGGCGGTCTCCCATCCAAGTACTAACCAGGCCCGACCCTGCTTTACTTCCGAGTTCAGATGAGATCGGGCATTTCCAGGGTGGTATGGCCGTAAGCGAAAGAGGCTGTCAAGCGTTGGCTATTTAAATCAGCTGCCAAATGAAGCACTTCGAAAAGCTTACAGCACCTGGTATTCCCAGGCGGTCTCCCATCCAAGTACTAACCAGGCCCGACCCTGCTTTACTTCCGAGTTCAGATGAGATCGGGCATTTCCAGGGTGGTATGGCCGTAAGCGAAAGAGGCTGTCAAGCGTTGGCTATTTAAATCAGCTGCCAAATGAAGCACTTCGAAAAGCTTACAGCACCTGGTATTCCCAGGCGGTCTCCCATCCAAGTACTAACCAGGCCCGACCCTGCTTTACTTCCGAGTTCAGATGAGATCGGGCATTTCCAGGGTGGTATGGCCGTAAGCGAAAGAGGCTGTCAAGCGTTGGCTATTTAAATCAGCTGCCAAATGAAGCACTTCGAAAAGCTTACAGCACCTGGTATTCCCAGGCGGTCTCCCATCCAAGTACTAACCAGGCCCGACCCTGCTTTACTTCCGAGTTCAGATGAGATCGGGCATTTCCAGGGTGGTATGGCCGTAAGCGAAAGAGGCTGTCAAGCGTTGGCTATTTAAATCAGCTGCCAAATGAAGCACTTCGAAAAGCTTACAGCACCTGGTATTCCCAGGCGGTCTCCCATCCAAGTACTAACCAGGCCCGACCCTGCTTTACTTCCGAGTTCAGATGAGATCGGGCATTTCCAGGGTGGTATGGCCGTAAGCGAAAGAGGCTGTCAAGCGTTGGCTATTTAAATCAGCTGCCAAATGAAGCACTTCGAAAAGCTTACAGCACCTGGTATTCCCAGGCGGTCTCCCATCCAAGTACTAACCAGGCCCGACCCTGCTTTACTTCCGAGTTCAGATGAGATCGGGCATTTCCAGGGTGGTATGGCCGTAAGCGAAAGAGGCTGTCAAGCGTTGGCTATTTAAATCAGCTGCCAAATGAAGCACTTCGAAAAGCTTACAGCACCTGGTATTCCCAGGCGGTCTCCCATCCAAGTACTAACCAGGCCCGACCCTGCTTTACTTCCGAGTTCAGATGAGATCGGGCATTTCCAGGGTGGTATGGCCGTAAGCGAAAGAGGCTGTCAAGCGTTGGCTATTTAAATCAGCTGCCAAATGAAGCACTTCGAAAAGCTTACAGCACCTGGTATTCCCAGGCGGTCTCCCATCCAAGTACTAACCAGGCCCGACCCTGCTTTACTTCCGAGTTCAGATGAGATCGGGCATTTCCAGGGTGGTATGGCCGTAAGCGAAAGAGGCTGTCAAGCGTTGGCTATTTAAATCAGCTGCCAAATGAAGCACTTCGAAAAGCTTACAGCACCTGGTATTCCCAGGCGGTCTCCCATCCAAGTACTAACCAGGCCCGACCCTGCTTTACTTCCGAGTTCAGATGAGATCGGGCATTTCCAGGGTGGTATGGCCGTAAGCGAAAGAGGCTGTCAAGCGTTGGCTATTTAAATCAGCTGCCAAATGAAGCACTTCGAAAAGCTTACAGCACCTGGTATTCCCAGGCGGTCTCCCATCCAAGTACTAACCAGGCCCGACCCTGCTTTACTTCCGAGTTCAGATGAGATCGGGCATTTCCAGGGTGGTATGGCCGTAAGCGAAAGAGGCTGTCAAGCGTTGGCTATTTAAATCAGCTGCCAAATGAAGCACTTCGAAAAGCTTACAGCACCTGGTATTCCCAGGCGGTCTCCCATCCAAGTACTAACCAGGCCCGACCCTGCTTTACTTCCGAGTTCAGATGAGATCGGGCATTTCCAGGGTGGTATGGCCGTAAGCGAAAGAGGCTGTCAAGCGTTGGCTATTTAAATCAGCTGCCAAATGAAGCACTTCGAAAAGCTTACAGCACCTGGTATTCCCAGGCGGTCTCCCATCCAAGTACTAACCAGGCCCGACCCTGCTTTACTTCCGAGTTCAGATGAGATCGGGCATTTCCAGGGTGGTATGGCCGTAAGCGAAAGAGGCTGTCAAGCGTTGGCTATTTAAATCAGCTGCCAAATGAAGCACTTCGAAAAGCTTACAGCACCTGGTATTCCCAGGCGGTCTCCCATCCAAGTACTAACCAGGCCCGACCCTGCTTTACTTCCGAGTTCAGATGAGATCGGGCATTTCCAGGGTGGTATGGCCGTAAGCGAAAGAGGCTGTCAAGCGTTGGCTATTTAAATCAGCTGCCAAATGAAGCACTTCGAAAAGCTTACAGCACCTGGTATTCCCAGGCGGTCTCCCATCCAAGTACTAACCAGGCCCGACCCTGCTTTACTTCCGAGTTCAGATGAGATCGGGCATTTCCAGGGTGGTATGGCCGTAAGCGAAAGAGGCTGTCAAGCGTTGGCTATTTAAATCAGCTGCCAAATGAAGCACTTCGAAAAGCTTACAGCACCTGGTATTCCCAGGCGGTCTCCCATCCAAGTACTAACCAGGCCCGACCCTGCTTTACTTCCGAGTTCAGATGAGATCGGGCATTTCCAGGGTGGTATGGCCGTAAGCGAAAGAGGCTGTCAAGCGTTGGCTATTTAAATCAGCTGCCAAATGAAGCACTTCGAAAAGCTTACAGCACCTGGTATTCCCAGGCGGTCTCCCATCCAAGTACTAACCAGGCCCGACCCTGCTTTACTTCCGAGTTCAGATGAGATCGGGCATTTCCAGGGTGGTATGGCCGTAAGCGAAAGAGGCTGTCAAGCGTTGGCTATTTAAATCAGCTGCCAAATGAAGCACTTCGAAAAGCTTACAGCACCTGGTATTCCCAGGCGGTCTCCCATCCAAGTACTAACCAGGCCCGACCCTGCTTTACTTCCGAGTTCAGATGAGATCGGGCATTTCCAGGGTGGTATGGCCGTAAGCGAAAGAGGCTGTCAAGCGTTGGCTATTTAAATCAGCTGCCAAATGAAGCACTTCGAAAAGCTTACAGCACCTGGTATTCCCAGGCGGTCTCCCATCCAAGTACTAACCAGGCCCGACCCTGCTTTACTTCCGAGTTCAGATGAGATCGGGCATTTCCAGGGTGGTATGGCCGTAAGCGAAAGAGGCTGTCAAGCGTTGGCTATTTAAATCAGCTGCCAAATGAAGCACTTCGAAAAGCTTACAGCACCTGGTATTCCCAGGCGGTCTCCCATCCAAGTACTAACCAGGCCCGACCCTGCTTTACTTCCGAGTTCAGATGAGATCGGGCATTTCCAGGGTGGTATGGCCGTAAGCGAAAGAGGCTGTCAAGCGTTGGCTATTTAAATCAGCTGCCAAATGAAGCACTTCGAAAAGCTTACAGCACCTGGTATTCCCAGGCGGTCTCCCATCCAAGTACTAACCAGGCCCGACCCTGCTTTACTTCCGAGTTCAGATGAGATCGGGCATTTCCAGGGTGGTATGGCCGTAAGCGAAAGAGGCTGTCAAGCGTTGGCTATTTAAATCAGCTGCCAAATGAAGCACTTCGAAAAGCTTACAGCACCTGGTATTCCCAGGCGGTCTCCCATCCAAGTACTAACCAGGCCCGACCCTGCTTTACTTCCGAGTTCAGATGAGATCGGGCATTTCCAGGGTGGTATGGCCGTAAGCGAAAGAGGCTGTCAAGCGTTGGCTATTTAAATCAGCTGCCAAATGAAGCACTTCGAAAAGCTTACAGCACCTGGTATTCCCAGGCGGTCTCCCATCCAAGTACTAACCAGGCCCGACCCTGCTTTACTTCCGAGTTCAGATGAGATCGGGCATTTCCAGGGTGGTATGGCCGTAAGCGAAAGAGGCTGTCAAGCGTTGGCTATTTAAATCAGCTGCCAAATGAAGCACTTCGAAAAGCTTACAGCACCTGGTATTCCCAGGCGGTCTCCCATCCAAGTACTAACCAGGCCCGACCCTGCTTTACTTCCGAGTTCAGATGAGATCGGGCATTTCCAGGGTGGTATGGCCGTAAGCGAAAGAGGCTGTCAAGCGTTGGCTATTTAAATCAGCTGCCAAATGAAGCACTTCGAAAAGCTTACAGCACCTGGTATTCCCAGGCGGTCTCCCATCCAAGTACTAACCAGGCCCGACCCTGCTTTACTTCCGAGTTCAGATGAGATCGGGCATTTCCAGGGTGGTATGGCCGTAAGCGAAAGAGGCTGTCAAGCGTTGGCTATTTAAATCAGCTGCCAAATGAAGCACTTCGAAAAGCTTACAGCACCTGGTATTCCCAGGCGGTCTCCCATCCAAGTACTAACCAGGCCCGACCCTGCTTTACTTCCGAGTTCAGATGAGATCGGGCATTTCCAGGGTGGTATGGCCGTAAGCGAAAGAGGCTGTCAAGCGTTGGCTATTTAAATCAGCTGCCAAATGAAGCACTTCGAAAAGCTTACAGCACCTGGTATTCCCAGGCGGTCTCCCATCCAAGTACTAACCAGGCCCGACCCTGCTTTACTTCCGAGTTCAGATGAGATCGGGCATTTCCAGGGTGGTATGGCCGTAAGCGAAAGAGGCTGTCAAGCGTTGGCTATTTAAATCAGCTGCCAAATGAAGCACTTCGAAAAGCTTACAGCACCTGGTATTCCCAGGCGGTCTCCCATCCAAGTACTAACCAGGCCCGACCCTGCTTTACTTCCGAGTTCAGATGAGATCGGGCATTTCCAGGGTGGTATGGCCGTAAGCGAAAGAGGCTGTCAAGCGTTGGCTATTTAAATCAGCTGCCAAATGAAGCACTTCGAAAAGCTTACAGCACCTGGTATTCCCAGGCGGTCTCCCATCCAAGTACTAACCAGGCCCGACCCTGCTTTACTTCCGAGTTCAGATGAGATCGGGCATTTCCAGGGTGGTATGGCCGTAAGCGAAAGAGGCTGTCAAGCGTTGGCTATTTAAATCAGCTGCCAAATGAAGCACTTCGAAAAGCTTACAGCACCTGGTATTCCCAGGCGGTCTCCCATCCAAGTACTAACCAGGCCCGACCCTGCTTTACTTCCGAGTTCAGATGAGATCGGGCATTTCCAGGGTGGTATGGCCGTAAGCGAAAGAGGCTGTCAAGCGTTGGCTATTTAAATCAGCTGCCAAATGAAGCACTTCGAAAAGCTTACAGCACCTGGTATTCCCAGGCGGTCTCCCATCCAAGTACTAACCAGGCCCGACCCTGCTTTACTTCCGAGTTCAGATGAGATCGGGCATTTCCAGGGTGGTATGGCCGTAAGCGAAAGAGGCTGTCAAGCGTTGGCTATTTAAATCAGCTGCCAAATGAAGCACTTCGAAAAGCTTACAGCACCTGGTATTCCCAGGCGGTCTCCCATCCAAGTACTAACCAGGCCCGACCCTGCTTTACTTCCGAGTTCAGATGAGATCGGGCATTTCCAGGGTGGTATGGCCGTAAGCGAAAGAGGCTGTCAAGCGTTGGCTATTTAAATCAGCTGCCAAATGAAGCACTTCGAAAAGCTTACAGCACCTGGTATTCCCAGGCGGTCTCCCATCCAAGTACTAACCAGGCCCGACCCTGCTTTACTTCCGAGTTCAGATGAGATCGGGCATTTCCAGGGTGGTATGGCCGTAAGCGAAAGAGGCTGTCAAGCGTTGGCTATTTAAATCAGCTGCCAAATGAAGCACTTCGAAAAGCTTACAGCACCTGGTATTCCCAGGCGGTCTCCCATCCAAGTACTAACCAGGCCCGACCCTGCTTTACTTCCGAGTTCAGATGAGATCGGGCATTTCCAGGGTGGTATGGCCGTAAGCGAAAGAGGCTGTCAAGCGTTGGCTATTTAAATCAGCTGCCAAATGAAGCACTTCGAAAAGCTTACAGCACCTGGTATTCCCAGGCGGTCTCCCATCCAAGTACTAACCAGGCCCGACCCTGCTTTACTTCCGAGTTCAGATGAGATCGGGCATTTCCAGGGTGGTATGGCCGTAAGCGAAAGAGGCTGTCAAGCGTTGGCTATTTAAATCAGCTGCCAAATGAAGCACTTCGAAAAGCTTACAGCACCTGGTATTCCCAGGCGGTCTCCCATCCAAGTACTAACCAGGCCCGACCCTGCTTTACTTCCGAGTTCAGATGAGATCGGGCATTTCCAGGGTGGTATGGCCGTAAGCGAAAGAGGCTGTCAAGCGTTGGCTATTTAAATCAGCTGCCAAATGAAGCACTTCGAAAAGCTTACAGCACCTGGTATTCCCAGGCGGTCTCCCATCCAAGTACTAACCAGGCCCGACCCTGCTTTACTTCCGAGTTCAGATGAGATCGGGCATTTCCAGGGTGGTATGGCCGTAAGCGAAAGAGGCTGTCAAGCGTTGGCTATTTAAATCAGCTGCCAAATGAAGCACTTCGAAAAGCTTACAGCACCTGGTATTCCCAGGCGGTCTCCCATCCAAGTACTAACCAGGCCCGACCCTGCTTTACTTCCGAGTTCAGATGAGATCGGGCATTTCCAGGGTGGTATGGCCGTAAGCGAAAGAGGCTGTCAAGCGTTGGCTATTTAAATCAGCTGCCAAATGAAGCACTTCGAAAAGCTTACAGCACCTGGTATTCCCAGGCGGTCTCCCATCCRAGTACTAACCAGGCCCGACCCTGCTTTACTTCCGAGTTCAGATGAGATCGGGCATTTCCAGGGTGGTATGGCCGTAAGCGAAAGAGGCTGTCAAGCGTTGGCTATTTAAATCAGCTGCCAAATGAAGCACTTCGRAAAGCTTACAGCACCTGGTATTCCCAGGCGGTCTCCCATCCAAGTACTAACCAGGCCCGACCCTGCTTTACTTCCGAGTTCAGATGAGATCGGGCATTTCCAGGGTGGTATGGCCGTAAGCGAAAGAGGCTGTCAAGCGTTGGCTATTTAAATCAGCTGCCAAATGAAGCACTTCGAAAAGCTTACAGCACCTGGTATTCCCAGGCGGTCTCCCATCCAAGTACTAACCAGGCCCGACCCTGCTTTACTTCCGAGTTCAGATGAGATCGGGCATTTCCAGGGTGGTATGGCCGTAAGCGAAAGAGGCTGTCAAGCGTTGGCTATTTAAATCAGCTGCCAAATGAAGCACTTCGAAAAGCTTACAGCACCTGGTATTCCCAGGCGGTCTCCCATCCAAGTACTAACCAGGCCCGACCCTGCTTTACTTCCGAGTTCAGATGAGATCGGGCATTTCCAGGGTGGTATGGCCGTAAGCGAAAGAGGCTGTCAAGCGTTGGCTATTTAAATCAGCTGCCAAATGAAGCACTTCGAAAAGCTTACAGCACCTGGTATTCCCAGGCGGTCTCCCATCCAAGTACTAACCAGGCCCGACCCTGCTTTACTTCCGAGTTCAGATGAGATCGGGCATTTCCAGGGTGGTATGGCCGTAAGCGAAAGAGGCTGTCAAGCGTTGGCTATTTAAATCAGCTGCCAAATGAAGCACTTCGAAAAGCTTACAGCACCTGGTATTCCCAGGCGGTCTCCCATCCAAGTACTAACCAGGCCCGACCCTGCTTTACTTCCGAGTTCAGATGAGATCGGGCATTTCCAGGGTGGTATGGCCGTAAGSGAAAGAGGCTGTCAAGCGTTGGCTATTTAAATCAGCTGCCAAATGAAGCACTTCGRAAAGCTTACAGCACCTGGTATTCCCAGGCGGTCTCCCATCCAAGTACTAACCAGGCCCGACCCTGCTTTACTTCCGAGTTCAGATGAGATCGGGCATTTCCAGGGTGGTATGGCCGTAAGSGAAAGAGGCTGTCAAGCGTTGGCTATTTAAATCAGCTGCCAAATGAAGCACTTCGAAAARCTTACAGCACCTGGTATTCCCAGGCGGTCTCCCWTCCAAGTACTAACCAGGCCCGACCCTGCTTTACTTCCGAGTTCAGATGAGATCGGGCATTTCCAGGGTGGTATGGCCGTAAGCGAAAGAGGCTGTCAAGCGTTGGCTATTTAAATCAGCTGCCAAATGAAGCACTTCGAAAAGCTTACAGCACCTGGTATTCCCAGGCGGTCTCCCATCCAAGTACTAACCAGGCCCGACCCTGCTTTACTTCCGAGTTCAGATGAGATCGGGCATTTCTTTTTTTTTTTTTTTTTTTTTTTTTTTTTTTTTTTYCTTTTTTTTTTTTTCTTTATTCAAAAACTTATCACATTAACATTCAAATACTTCAAGAAATTCACAAAACAAACACATTAAAATAAACATTCTTCATAAAATAACATCCTCTTTGGGCATTTTCCACTTTAAACCATTTAAAACATTATACACTTCATTATTAAACACATCATAAAAGCTTGATAACATATCTTCTCCTTTAAAATACCAGTACAGACTTTTTATGTATCTTTCCATTTTTCGTTTTAGTATATTCCACACATTTAAAACAACTTTTTCCTGTTTTGCTACATTTCTTCTTTCCCACACACATTTTTTTATCATCATTATAAGAAGATTTACAAACTTTTTGTTTTTGTTTTCCATATTCCATCCGAACATCACCAGAGTATTCCATTCCAATTGATCTTCATCCCAGTCTTTTAATAAATCTTTTAGCATTTTTTGGCATTTCATGTAAAAACATTCTAATTCTTTACAGTATAAAAACAGGTGTAAAATTCCTTCATCTTCTTGAAAACAAACCTTACATGTTGCATTGTGTTCTCTCTGTATCTTTGTTAAAATGCACTCAGTAAAAATTGCCTTGTGTCTTATAAAATATTCAAAACATTCCAATCTTGTTTCTATTATTTTCCCTCTAATGTTTTTCCATATATTTTCCTTTTTCACATTATTCAATCTTTGTACCCAAAAGTTATTTGCTATTGGTTCTTGAAATACACTATCTCTAAAATAAACATAAAAGTCTTTCAGTATACAATCTTTAAAATTACAAAGCTTTCCTTTTAAATAGACATGTATGATTTTTTCATTCCCACCTTCTTCCATGTTTTCTATTCTTGTAATCCATTCTTTTGGTATGGCACTTTTGACCGTTTCAAGTTTATTTTCTATTTCCTTTACACTGTATTCCTCTTTAGCTTCTTCCATTAAGTCTACTATATATTGCTTAGTTAAAAATCCCTTTTTGAATTCATACAGAACATCCCTTATTCTTAAAATCCCTACATCCATCCATTTTTTAAAAAAAAGTTCCTTCCCTTCTTTTAAAATACTTTTATTTAAAAACAAAGGTTGATTTAACAAGTTTTCTCTTCCCTTTACTTGGTAAAATACTCCGTCTAAAAATTTCCCCCATGCACTTAAAATTTCTTGATAAAACCCTGGTAACTTTTCCGTCATCCAGTTTTTTGTTTTTAACCAAAGAATGTCTTCTCCTAAGTTAAAATTGCCAACTTTGTTTAAAAAATATTTCATGACCTTTTTCCATTCTGTTGAGTTCTCCTCTTGTAAAAGCTTTTTAATTATTTTCACTCTAAGACAATTCTTCCTTTGTTTAATATCCATCAATCCTATCCCTCCTTCTTCTGTTGCTCCTATTATTGTATTGTACGCAATTCTTGGGGGTTTCCCCTCCCATAAAAAATCTTGAACACACTTTTTCAATCTCACTTCTATCCAACATGGCATTTCTGTTACATATAATTTATACCATAGCTTTGATGTCATTAAAACATTTAATATTAAGGCTTTACCCTTTAAGCAAAGTTCTCTCATCCTCCAAAAATTTAATCTTGATTCTATTCCTCTTATTAGATCATCCCACATCTTTTCTGTTGCTTTTCTTTCATTTTTACCAATTAAAATTCCTAAAATTTTCAGTTCTTCTACTTCTCTAAATTGGAAACAATCTGTTAAAATATCTGCTCTACCAAACCTCATATATTGTGTTTTATTTTCATTTATTTTACTTCCTGTACCCTTACAAAACTCCTGTACTTTTTTCATGGCTTCTTTTACACTCTTTTTCTCCTTCACTATTATTGTTGTATCATCAGCATACTGGTATATTTTTCCTTCATCCTCCTCTTCTTCTATTTTTATTCCTTTAATTTTAGTTTCTTGTTTTATTGTTAACCCTAAAGGTTCTGCGATTAGGGAATATAATAATGCTGAAAGAGGACATCCTTGTCTAATTGATCTTGTAATTTTAAAACAATCTGTTAAAAAACCATTACATTTTACTTTTGTAAAAGCCCCTTTATATAAAATTTTAATCCAATTAATAAAATTCTCTCCAAATCCAAATGTTTTGAGTACATCAAATAAGTAAGTATGTTCTACTCTGTCAAAAGCCTTTTCAAAATCTACACTAATTAAAAAACCATTCATCTTCTTTTCTTGTAAATAATCTATTGTGCTTTTAATACTCATTGTTACATCTGCTATATCTCTCCCTTTTATTGCATATGCTTGATTTGATTTAATTAATTTAGGCATTACTTCCTTCAATCTATTCGCTAAAACTTTTGCTAAAATCTTTAAATCTGTATTCAACATTGTTATTGGTCTATAATTTTGTAATTCAGTTTTTGCTCCTTTTCTTTTATATATTAACTTCATTAATCCCATCCCCATTCTTTCATTCATCTCTTTACATTTAAAAATTTCTTTAAAAACTTCTTTAAGTATTCCTTTTAAAATATCTTTAAAAACAATATAAAATTCATTTCCTATTCCATCTATACCTGGACTTTTCTTTTTATTTAGTTGATTTATTGCAATTTCAATCTCTTCTTCATCTATTTCTCTGTCACATTCTTTGTTGTCATCTTTTTCTAGTTTTACTTTTATATAATTTAGAATCTTCCTTTCTTTTTCTTGATTAATACCTTTTGCTTTAAAAAGATCTTCATAAAAATGCTTGATTTCTTCTAGTATTTCTATGTTTCCTTTCGCCATTTTTCCATTCCTCCCTTTAATTTCCTTTAGTATTCCTGCTTTACCTCTTTGCTTCTCTAAATCAAAAAAGAATTTTGTGCATTTTTCCCCTTCTACTGTGTATTTAGATCTGCTCCTCAACATTGCCCCCTTATATTTGTCTTCTTCTAAATCTCGTAATTTTTGCTCTATTTCTTTGATTTTTTCAATATCTTTATTTTCCTTGTTTAATTCTTTTTCTAAGGATCTTTTAACTTCTTTTTCTGTATGCTTTTTACATCTTTGTAGTACTGCGCAATATTTGATTGTGTATTTTCTTATTTGATATTTTGTGTTTTCCCACCATATCCTTTTATCTTCATCATACATTCTATTTTCTTTTTCTTTCTCTATTATTTCTTTGACTTTTTGAACATAATCTTGATTCTTTAAAATGGTTGTGTTTAAAATCCAAGTCCCTGGTCCTTTTTGTATGTTTTCTATATTCACTTTAAAATGCAAGAGCTTATGATCACTAAAACTGTTCTCTTCATACTGTATGTTTTCTATAAAATTTTCAATATTTCTAGTACATAAAATAAAATCTATTCTCGTTTGACATATAAAATTCCCCACTATTTGTCTCCTTGAAAACTCTCTTTTTTCTCTATTTCTTTCCCTCCATATATCTATTAAACTATTTTCCTTTATTAACTCATTTAGTTCCTTTCTTCCTATATCCGATTTAAAAACCATTCCGTCAGCCATATCTTGTTTTCTAAAAACAGTATTAAAATCTCCCATCATTATTATTTCTTTAAAACCTTTTAATACTTTATTTAAAACCTCAAAATATTCTTTTTTGTCTTTATCTTCTGTTGGTGCATGTATATTTGCTATTATTAATTCATGTCCTTCATAGTTCACCTCTATTACTAAACATTTTCCATAATTATCCCTATACACAATTCTTTTAAAGTTTAAAACATCTTTCCTTATTAAAAAAGCAACACCTCTTCCAGATTTACCATCACCATTATTATATATAATATCCCCTTGCCACAACTTTTTAAAATCATCCATTGCATGTTCTTTCCAGTTTGTTTCCTGTAAACCTATCACTTCCTTGTGTTTACATTTCTCTCTTATTTTCTCAAATTTATCTTTTCCCATCAGTCCCCTTGCATTAAAAGACACACAGTTTAAAACCATTAAAATAAATAAAAATGAAATTAAAAACCTACACATCCTCATTGTCCTTCATCTCCTTCCAACGCTCTCAACCAACAACTCCTTCCGTTAAAAGAGACAAAGATTAAAAGCATTTTAAAATAGATAAAATATTTTAAAAACATCATTTTTCTTCATCTTCTTCCAGTCCCCTTAACACTTCATACCTATTTACATATTTAGCTCTGTTCTTTGTTAAAACTTTTTTCTTTGCCATGTCCAAGTTTGGTTTTACCTTAAAAGTTCTTCTTCTTAAAAATCCTCTTTCCACTTTGTTCTTATCCACATTTTCCATCATTGTTTCTTCATCATTTGCCATTCCTTCAGCTTGACCAGTCTTTCTTAGTTCCTCTTTTTCCACCGTGCTTAAAAAAGTTTTAAAACTGTCCGATATTTCCATTTGTGACCACTGTCCATCCTGTCCTGATATCTGTACTTCATTCTCTTCATTTTCGTTTTCTCCTTCCTTTTTTTCATTGTTATTCATTTCCTCCTCCATTGTCCTTTCTATTGCTTCATTATCTTCCCTATTGTTGTTTTCTTCATGCACCTGCCGGTCCTGATCTTCTCCTCCTCCTTCCTCTCCTTCCATCCAGCATTCACACTTGTTTAAAAAATTTTTACATTCCGGGCACCTAACAGTGATACAGTCTCTTGCAAAATGCCCCCTTTCCTCGCATTTGTAGCACTTGAATTCTGGACAGTCTTTCAGCATGTGTTCCGGGCTCATGCACAGCCTACAGGTCTTCACCTGATGGCTGTGCATCACCCTGAAGTACTGCGTTCCTTCTGCTGTCTCCATTTTTGTGCTATATGGCAAGGATGCCACCTCTTTAGGGAACCTCACTTTAAGGAACCTTGTTCCGTCTTCTATGTCGGTACCCGGATAAAACCTTCGTTTAATTTTAGATATGGGACAAACTCCCCAAGTATCTAATTTCTCCAGAATTTCCTTATCTTCAAGATAGACCGGCAGGTGCATGAAGGAAACAACAAAATCCCTATTATGAAGCTTTTTAATTTCACAGTTCACCCCGTTTATCATCAGTTTGTCAGTCAATTGTTCACATAATTCTTCTGTTTCCATTGTTAGTTCGTACTCCTTCCCTTGTCTTGGTCTTAAAGCCAGAATTTTTCCATGTCCACACTTTTCAATCACCGCTTTAATAATATCTTCTGCTCTCACTTCCTTTACATCTTCCACATTAATGATAACTGTTGCCTCCTTTAAATACTTTCTTCCACCTACTTGGCTTTTCCGTTGTCCAGCTCGTTGTCCATTTTCCAGTCCGTTGTCTTTAACCATTCTTGTCTCGTCATCCAGTCCTGTTTCATATTCCTTTCGTGTCTCTGCATCCAGTCCAGGGTCGTTTGCCATCAATCCGTCCTTTGTTTGCTCCATAGCAAAAAAACACACGCCAAAAACCACCCTCCAGCCAGCAAAATGCTGCTGTCAGGTGGTTAAAAAACAAAAATCAAAAACAAAAAAAACTATATCAGTCCAAAAAAAGTGTAAAACACAAAAAAATAAACAGAAAAAATGGAGGAGAGCCTTCCTCTCCTGACTGCTGCCAGTCACTTCCTTGTTGCACTCTAGCTCCCTCTAGCGTGCTCAGGGTGGTATGGCCGTAAGCGAAAGAGGCTGTCAAGCGTTGGCTATTTAAATCAGCTGCCAAATGAAGCACTTCGAAAAGCTTACAGCACCTGGTATTCCCAGGCGGTCTCCCATCCAAGTACTAACCAGGCCCGACCCTGCTTTACTTCCGAGTTCAGATGAGATCGGGCATTTCCAGGGTGGTATGGCCGTAAGGGAAAGAGGCTGTCAAGCGTTGGCTATTTAAATCAGCTGCCAAATGAAGCACTTCGAAAAGCTTACAGCACCTGGTATTCCCAGGCGGTCTCCCATCCAAGTACTAACCAGGCCCGACCCTGCTTTACTTCCGAGTTCAGATGAGATCGGGCATTTCCAGGGTGGTATGGCCGTAAGGGAAAGAGGCTGTCAAGCGTTGGCTATTTAAATCAGCTGCCAAATGAAGCACTTCGAAAAGCTTACAGCACCTGGTATTCCCAGGCGGTCTCCCATCCAAGTACTAACCAGGCCCGACCCTGCTTTACTTCCGAGTTCAGATGAGATCGGGCATTTCCATTTTTTTTTTTTTTTTTTTTTTTTTTTTTTTTTTTTTTTTTTTTTTTTTATTATACTTTTCAAAATTCATACAATTCACTTATTTATACATATTTCACTTCAGACAAAACATTAAAAAGGTCCTTATTACATCATATCTTCACAATAAAACATATTAAATATAAAATGTTGCAAGTAGAACTCCTTAAAGGGTATAATCACATTTTTAAAAAGGCATTTTCAGTCCTGTGTCATTTAAAATCTTTGAAACTTCTTGAGTAAAAACATCATAAAAAGCCTCCTGCATGTCCTCCAACTTAAAATAATAAAACAGACATTCAACATATTTCTCCACCTTCCTCTTAAATACATTCCACACATCTAATACAGCTTTTTCCTTTTTTGCAGCAACTCTTCTCTCCCATATTGCACTTTTCATTAACATCACAAGTAAATTTATGAGCTTTTCATTATTACATTCTTTGTTCACTCCCAACATCAACACCTTTTCCCACTCTAGTTCGTCATCTCTTTCTCCTTTCAAAGTTAAAATAATGCTTTTGCATTTCTCATTAAAATCTTTCAACTCATTACAATATAAAAACAGGTGTAAGAATCCTTCATCTGCATCTTGACATACTTTACACGTGACACTTTCCTCCATCCCTATTTTGTTTAAAATTATATCTGTAAAAACTGCTTTATTTCTGATCAAATATTCCAAATTCTCCACTTTTGACTGTACTAATTTGCCATTTATATTAGCCCATATGTTGTCTTCATTTACATCTTTAAACATCCGTATCCAGTACTCATTTGCACGCGGTTTCTTAAAAACCCCATCTCTAAAAAACCCATAAATCTTTTTCACAGTACTATCTTTCAAGTTCCACCATTTCTCGCCAAATTTTACAATCACATCTTTACTTTGTTTATTTTCTTCCATATTTTCTATTCTTGTTAACCATTCTGCAGGTATGGCATTTTTGATTATGTCGTATTCCTTTATTAAGTCTTGTCTGTTAAAATCCTCCTTCGCTTCATCCATTACGTCAATAACATACTGCACCGGTAAAAATCCTTCCTTAAATTCATATAAAACATCCCTTACTCTTGTTATTCCCACCTCCCACCATTTCCTAAAAAACACCACTTTCTCTTGATTAAGAATGCCACTGTTTAAGAATAAAGGCTGATTTAAAATGTTCTCGCGTCCTTGTATGTTAAAATGTACACAAGTTAAAAATTTCCCCCATGCTCCAATCAATTCTTTATAAAAATCTGGTAGACCCTCTGTCATGAATTTTTTCATCCTCATGCATAAAATATTATCTCCCATATTAAAATTGCCACTTTTACTTAAAAAATATTCCATTGTTCTTTTCCATGCTGCCTTATTGTCTTCATCCAAATATTTCCTTACCATTTTTACTCTTAAACTGTTTTTTCTTTGCTCCACGTCTATTAAACCTAGACCCCCTTTGCCTACTTCTCCAATTAACGTTGCATATGCTATTCTTGGAGGTTTCCCTTCCCATAAAAAGTCTAAAAAACATTGTTTCAGCCTTTTTTCCATCCACAGTGGCATTGATGACACATATAAAATATTCCATAATTTAGAAACCATTAAAACATTCAAAATTAAAACCCTCCCCTTTAAAGTTAAAGACATTAATTTCCAAAACCTCAGCCTCCGTTCAATCCCTCCTAAAATTTCCTCCCACATGGTTACTTCTGCTTTCTTTTCATCCTTCCCAATTACAATGCCTAAAATTTTAATTTCATCCATTTCCTTAAAAGTAAAATGTCCAGATAAAGCCTCAGTTCTCCCAAATCTCAAATATACTGTTTTATCCTCATTTATTTTAGCCCCTGAACCCTTGCAAAAATGTTGTATTGTTTCCATTGCTTGCTTTACACTTGCCAGATCTTGTAGTATTAATGTGGTATCGTCAGCATATTGAAATATTTTATTCACTCCCCCCTCTACCTCTATTCCTTTTATTCTGTCCTCGTGCTTCACAGCTAATCCCAGTGGTTCTGCAACTAAAGCATATAAAAGTGCAGATAACGGACAACCCTGTCTGATTGACCTTGTTAACTTAAAACAGTCTGTTAAAAACCCATTGCATTTTATCCTTGTTACCGCTCCTCTATATAAAATCTGAACCCACTTTATAAAATTTTCCCCAAAACCAAAACTCTTTAACACTCCAAATAAAAAGTCATGCTCCACCCTATCAAAAGCTTTCTCGAAGTCCAGACTAATTAAAAAACCATCTTTCTGCTTATCATTTATATATCTAATTGTGTCTTTAATACTCATAGTTGTATCCGCAATGTCTCGTCCTTTTATACTATATGCTTGGTTTGTTTTTATTATGCTTGGCATCACTTCTTTTAGTCTATTAGCCAAAACTTTGGCTAAAATCTTCAAATCAGTATTAAGCATTGTTATAGGTCTATAGTTTTTTAAATCTACTTTATCCCCCTTTCCTTTGTATATCACCTTCATTAAGCCCATCCCCATTCTTTTAATTATCTCACCATTCTCAAAAATCTCATCATATACTCCCTTTAAAATACTAGATAAAATATCTTTAAAAACAATATAAAATTCACTTCCCAACCCATCTATTCCTGGACTTTTCTTTTTGTTTAATCCACTAATTGCTCTTTTTATTTCTTCTTCTCTTATCTCCTCGTCACATTCTCTTTTTTCCCCTTCTTCTACTCTTGATTTTATTAGATTTAGTAATTCCCCTTTTTCTTTTTCTTTTATTCCCTCTGTGCAAAACAATTTCTCATAATATGATCTTATTTCTTCCAAAATCTCCTCATGTTGTTCTACTACGTTCCCATTTTTGCTCCTTATTTCTCTAATCATTTCTGACTTCCCTCTTCTCTTCTCTAGATCAAAGAAAAATTTAGTGCACTTTTCCCCCTCTACTGTAAATTTTGCTTTGCTTCTTAATCTTGCACCTTCAAATTTCTCCTCCTCCATTTCATTTAATCTTCCTTGCAGTTCTTTAATCTTTTGTATATTTTTTCCATTCTCATTTTTCAATTCGTTTTCTAGTTTTTCTTTCAGCTCCTTTTCCTTATATTTTTTACAATTTTGTAATTGTCTACAATATTTTATCGTAAACTTTTTAACTAAATACTTCACATTCTCCCACCACATTCTTTTGTCCTCATTATAGATTTCATTCCCTTTTTCCTTTTGAATAATTTCCTTTACACTTAAAACATAGTCTTCATTCTTTAAAACCGCTGTGTTTAAAACCCATACCCCTGGCCCTCTTTTCACATTACTCCAGTCTAGCTTCATAAAAAGTGGCTTATGGTCACTCAGACTTGTTTCTTCATATTTAATCTTGTTTATAAATCCTTCAACATTTCTTGTGCATAAAATAAAATCTATTCTTGTTTGACAACAAAAATTCCCCACTATCTGTCTTCTTGAGTACTCTTTTGTCTGTTCATTCCTTTCTCTCCACACATCAATTAAATTCATTTCCTCCATCAATATTTTTAGTTCTTTTCTCCCCTTATCCGTTTTAAAAACCATTCCCTCAGCCATTTCTAATTTACTAAAAACAGTGTTAAAATCACCCATGATAATAACTCTTTCGTGTTTCTTTAAATAATCTCTAAGTACATTAAAATACTCTTTCTTTTTGTTCTCCTCTGTTGGGGCGTGAACATTCACCATAATTACTTTTTTCTTTTCATACTCCATTTCACATATCATACACTTTCCCTCTTTGTCATTATAGATTGTTTTACATAAAACCCCACTGTTTTCTTTTAGTAAAATTGCAACTCCTCTCCCTAGTCTCCCATCCCCATTATTGTATAACATTTCCCCACTCCACCTTTTTCTTATTTCGATCATACATTCTTCCCTCCAGTTTGTCTCTTGTAGTAAAATCACATCTTCTCGTTTACACATTTCTTTCACTTTTTCAAATTTCCTGATGTCTAAAAACCCTCTTGCATTAAAAGACACAATTCCTAAAACCATAAAAAATATAAAAACATTCATAAAAGACATAAAAACATTCATAAAAAACATCATCTCAGTCCATGTCTTCCAAGCCCTTTAGCAGCTCATACTTATTTGCGCATTCAATTTCTTCATCTTTTAGCAGTTTTTTTCTTGCAGTCTCTAAATTAGGTTTTATCTTTAACGATCTTCTTCTTTTTGCTGATTTCCCCTGTGTCTCTTTGTTTCCATCCTTTTGTAAATGTCCCTCTAAATCGGCTTGCTCGTCAATACTTTGGCCTTTTGTCTCCTCTGTGTCCAATGCCTTTTGAAAACTGTCTGTCATGTCCATTTGTGTCCAAAATGTGTCTTCCTGTTGTCCTTGATTTAAGTCTTTATTATTTGAATCGCTCAATTCTGCTGCTTCCAAAACACTCTTTAAACTGTCAGTCATATCCATTTGTGTCCATGTTGTCCCTTCCTGTTCCGTGACTCTGTCTATTCCATTAGTCTCATTCTCTTGTAGTTTTTCACTTTCAGATTCTGTTCTTTTTTCTTGTGTTGTTGTTTTGTCCTCTGACTGGATATTGTCTCCTTCATACATCTGCCTGCCTACCTGCTGCTCTACCTCCTCCTCCTCTTCCCCCATCCAACATTCACATTTATTTAAAACCTTATTACAATCCGGGCACTTCACAGCAGTGCAAAACTTTGCAAAGTGCCCCCTTTCCTCGCACTTATAGCACCTAAAATCAGGACAGTCTTTTACCACATGATCTGGGCTCATGCACAGCCTGCACGTTTTCACCTGATGACTGTGCATCACCCTAAAGTATTGTGGACCTTCTGCTGTCTCTATTCTTGTGCTGTACGGGAGGGACGCCACTTCTTTGGGGAATCTGGTTTTCACAAACCTCGTCCCATCTTCAATATTTGTGCCCGGATAAAACCTTCTTTTAATTTTTGAAATGGGACAAACTCCCCAATAATCCAATTTGTCTAAAATATCTTTATCAGCAACATAGACAGGCAGATGCATGAAGGAGACAACATAATCACGGTTTTGTAGCCTCTTAACTGCACAGTTTATCCCTTTAATAGTCAATTCGTCCGTTAACTCATCAGCATCTTCCTCTCTTTCAAGTGTTACTTCATATTCCTTGTTGTGTTTTGGTCTTACAGCCAAAATCTTTCCATCCCCAATCCTCTCCGTCACTGCTTTAATTACATCCATTGCTCTCACCTCTGTTGCTTGTCCTATGTCCACTGTTACAGTTGCTTCTTTTAGATAAATCCTTTTCCTTGCTTCCTTCTCCGATTGGTTTGTTTCTCGTTGTCGTCTGTCCAGTCCATTGTCATTTGCCTTCTCAACTCCGTCCGCCATTGCCAGGTCTGTCACCGTAGATCCGTCCATTGCAAAAAAAAAAACTAAATAAAAAACACTCCTCCCGAACAGCTCACGCTGCTGGGAGGACCAACTAAACAAACAAAAAAAGTTTAACAAAAATGTATTTAAGACAAAAACAAAAATAAACAAAGAAAATCTGGTGAGCCTCTCTCACCAACTGCAGCCAAACACTTCCTGGAATGTACCACTATCACACATGCACAGGGTGGTATGGCCGTAAGCGAAAGAGGCTGTCAAGCGTTGGCTATTTAAATCAGCTGCCAAATGAAGCACTTCGAAAAGCTTACAGCACCTGGTATTCCCAGGCGGTCTCCCATCCAAGTACTAACCAGGCCCGACCCTGCTTTACTTCCGAGTTCAGATGAGATCGGGCATTTCCAGGGTGGTATGGCCGTAAGCGAAAGAGGCTGTCAAGCGTTGGCTATTTAAATCAGCTGCCAAATGAAGCACTTCGAAAAGCTTACAGCACCTGGTATTCCCAGGCGGTCTCCCATCCAAGTACTAACCAGGCCCGACCCTGCTTTACTTCCGAGTTCAGATGAGATCGGGCATTTCCAGGGTGGTATGGCCGTAAGCGAAAGAGGCTGTCAAGCGTTGGCTATTTAAATCAGCTGCCAAATGAAGCACTTCGAAAAGCTTACAGCACCTGGTATTCCCAGGCGGTCTCCCATCCAAGTACTAACCAGGCCCGACCCTGCTTTACTTCCGAGTTCAGATGAGATCGGGCATTTCCAGGGTGGTATGGCCGTAAGCGAAAGAGGCTGTCAAGCGTTGGCTATTTAAATCAGCTGCCAAATGAAGCACTTCGAAAAGCTTACAGCACCTGGTATTCCCAGGCGGTCTCCCATCCAAGTACTAACCAGGCCCGACCCTGCTTTACTTCCGAGTTCAGATGAGATCGGGCATTTCCAGGGTGGTATGGCCGTAAGCGAAAGAGGCTGTCAAGCGTTGGCTATTTAAATCAGCTGCCAAATGAAGCACTTCGAAAAGCTTACAGCACCTGGTATTCCCAGGCGGTCTCCCATCCAAGTACTAACCAGGCCCGACCCTGCTTTACTTCCGAGTTCAGATGAGATCGGGCATTTCCAGGGTGGTATGGCCGTAAGCGAAAGAGGCTGTCAAGCGTTGGCTATTTAAATCAGCTGCCAAATGAAGCACTTCGAAAAGCTTACAGCACCTGGTATTCCCAGGCGGTCTCCCATCCAAGTACTAACCAGGCCCGACCCTGCTTTACTTCCGAGTTCAGATGAGATCGGGCATTTCCAGGGTGGTATGGCCGTAAGCGAAAGAGGCTGTCAAGCGTTGGCTATTTAAATCAGCTGCCAAATGAAGCACTTCGAAAAGCTTACAGCACCTGGTATTCCCAGGCGGTCTCCCATCCAAGTACTAACCAGGCCCGACCCTGCTTTACTTCCGAGTTCAGATGAGATCGGGCATTTCCAGGGTGGTATGGCCGTAAGCGAAAGAGGCTGTCAAGCGTTGGCTATTTAAATCAGCTGCCAAATGAAGCACTTCGAAAAGCTTACAGCACCTGGTATTCCCAGGCGGTCTCCCATCCAAGTACTAACCAGGCCCGACCCTGCTTTACTTCCGAGTTCAGATGAGATCGGGCATTTCCAGGGTGGTATGGCCGTAAGCGAAAGAGGCTGTCAAGCGTTGGCTATTTAAATCAGCTGCCAAATGAAGCACTTCGAAAAGCTTACAGCACCTGGTATTCCCAGGCGGTCTCCCATCCAAGTACTAACCAGGCCCGACCCTGCTTTACTTCCGAGTTCAGATGAGATCGGGCATTTCCAGGGTGGTATGGCCGTAAGCGAAAGAGGCTGTCAAGCGTTGGCTATTTAAATCAGCTGCCAAATGAAGCACTTCGAAAAGCTTACAGCACCTGGTATTCCCAGGCGGTCTCCCATCCAAGTACTAACCAGGCCCGACCCTGCTTTACTTCCGAGTTCAGATGAGATCGGGCATTTCCAGGGTGGTATGGCCGTAAGCGAAAGAGGCTGTCAAGCGTTGGCTATTTAAWTCAGCTGCCAAATGAAGCACTTCGAAAAGCTTACAGCACCTGGTATTCCCAGGCGGTCTCCCATCCAAGTACTAACCAGGCCCGACCCTGCTTTACTTCCGAGTTCAGATGAGATCGGGCATTTCCAGGGTGGTATGGCCGTAAGCGAAAGAGGCTGTCAAGCGTTGGCTATTTAAATCAGCTGCCAAATGAAGCACTTCGAAAAGCTTACAGCACCTGGTATTCCCAGGCGGTCTCCCATCCAAGTACTAACCAGGCCCGACCCTGCTTTACTTCCGAGTTCAGATGAGATCGGGCATTTCCAGGGTGGTATGGCCGTAAGCGAAAGAGGCTGTCAAGCGTTGGCTATTTAAATCAGCTGCCAAATGAAGCACTTCGAAAAGCTTACAGCACCTGGTATTCCCAGGCGGTYTCCCATCCAAGTACTAACCAGGCCCGACCCTGCTTTACTTCCGAGTTCAGATGAGATCGGGCATTTCCAGGGTGGTATGGCCGTAARCGAAAGAGGCTGTCAAGCGTTGGCTATTTAAATCAGCTGCCAAATGAAGCACTTCGAAAAGCTTACAGCACCTGGTATTCCCAGGCGGTCTCCCATCCAAGTACTAACCAGGCCCGACCCTGCTTTACTTCCGAGTTCAGATGAGATCGGGCATTTCCAGGGTGGTATGGCCGTAAGCGAAAGAGGCTGTCAAGCGTTGGCTATTTAAATCAGCTGCCAAATGAAGCACTTCGAAAAGCTTACAGCACCTGGTATTCCCAGGCGGTCTCCCATCCAAGTACTAACCAGGCCCSACCCTGCTTTACTTCCGAGTTCAGATGAGATCGGGCATTTCCAGGGTGGTATGGCCGTAAGCGAAAGAGGCTGTCAAGCGTTGGCTATTTAAATCAGCTGCCAAATGAAGCACTTCGAAAAGCTTACAGCACCTGGTATTCCCAGGCGGTCTCCCATCCAAGTACTAACCAGGCCCGACCCTGCTTTACTTCCGAGTTCAGATGAGATCGGGCATTTCCAGGGTGGTATGGCCGTAAGCGAAARAGGCTGTCAAGCGTTGGCTATTTAAATCAGCTGCCAAATGAAGCACTTCGAAAAGCTTACAGCACCTGGTATTCCCAGGCGGTCTCCCATCCAAGTACTAACCAGGCCCSACCCTGCTTTACTTCCGAGTTCAGATGAGATCGGGCATTTCCRGGGTGGTATGGCCGTAAGCGAAAGAGGCTGTCAAGCGTTGGCTATTTAAATCAGCTGCCAAATGAAGCACTTCGAAAAGCTTACAGCACCTGGTATTCCCAGGCGGTCTCCCATCCAAGTACTAACCAGGCCCGACCCTGCTTTACTTCCGAGTTCAGATGAGATCGGGCATTTCCAGGGTGGTATGGCCGTAAGCGAAAGAGGCTGTCAAGCGTTGGCTATTTAAATCAGCTGCCAAATGAAGCACTTCGAAAAGCTTACAGCACCTGGTATTCCCAGGCGGTCTCCCATCCAAGTACTAACCAGGCCCGACCCTGCTTTACTTCCGAGTTCAGATGAGATCGGGCATTTCCAGGGTGGTATGGCCGTAAGCGAAAGAGGCTGTCAAGCGTTGGCTATTTAAATCAGCTGCCAAATGAAGCACTTCGAAAAGCTTACAGCACCTGGTATTCCCAGGCGGTCTCCCATCCAAGTACTAACCAGGCCCGACCCTGCTTTACTTCCGAGTTCAGATGAGATCGGGCATTTCCAGGGTGGTATGGCCGTAAGCGAAAGAGGCTGTCAAGCGTTGGCTATTTAAATCAGCTGCCAAATGAAGCACTTCGAAAAGCTTACAGCACCTGGTATTCCCAGGCGGTCTCCCATCCAAGTACTAACCAGGCCCGACCCTGCTTTACTTCCGAGTTCAGATGAGATCGGGCATTTCCAGGGTGGTATGGCCGTAAGCGAAAGAGGCTGTCAAGCGTTGGCTATTTAAATCAGCTGCCAAATGAAGCACTTCGAAAAGCTTACAGCACCTGGTATTCCCAGGCGGTCTCCCATCCAAGTACTAACCAGGCCCGACCCTGCTTTACTTCCGAGTTCAGATGAGATCGGGCATTTCCAGGGTGGTATGGCCGTAAGCGAAAGAGGCTGTCAAGCGTTGGCTATTTAAATCAGCTGCCAAATGAAGCACTTCGAAAAGCTTACAGCACCTGGTATTCCCAGGCGGTCTCCCATCCAAGTACTAACCAGGCCCGACCCTGCTTTACTTCCGAGTTCAGATGAGATCGGGCATTTCCAGGGTGGTATGGCCGTAAGCGAAAGAGGCTGTCAAGCGTTGGCTATTTAAATCAGCTGCCAAATGAAGCACTTCGAAAAGCTTACAGCACCTGGTATTCCCAGGCGGTCTCCCATCCAAGTACTAACCAGGCCCGACCCTGCTTTACTTCCGAGTTCAGATGAGATCGGGCATTTCCAGGGTGGTATGGCCGTAAGCGAAAGAGGCTGTCAAGCGTTGGCTATTTAAATCAGCTGCCAAATGAAGCACTTCGAAAAGCTTACAGCACCTGGTATTCCCAGGCGGTCTCCCATCCAAGTACTAACCAGGCCCGACCCTGCTTTACTTCCGAGTTCAGATGAGATCGGGCATTTCCAGGGTGGTATGGCCGTAAGCGAAAGAGGCTGTCAAGCGTTGGCTATTTAAATCAGCTGCCAAATGAAGCACTTCGAAAAGCTTACAGCACCTGGTATTCCCAGGCGGTCTCCCATCCAAGTACTAACCAGGCCCGACCCTGCTTTACTTCCGAGTTCAGATGAGATCGGGCATTTCCAGGGTGGTATGGCCGTAAGCGAAAGAGGCTGTCAAGCGTTGGCTATTTAAATCAGCTGCCAAATGAAGCACTTCGAAAAGCTTACAGCACCTGGTATTCCCAGGCGGTCTCCCATCCAAGTACTAACCAGGCCCGACCCTGCTTTACTTCCGAGTTCAGATGAGATCGGGCATTTCCAGGGTGGTATGGCCGTAAGCGAAAGAGGCTGTCAAGCGTTGGCTATTTAAATCAGCTGCCAAATGAAGCACTTCGAAAAGCTTACAGCACCTGGTATTCCCAGGCGGTCTCCCATCCAAGTACTAACCAGGCCCGACCCTGCTTTACTTCCGAGTTCAGATGAGATCGGGCATTTCCAGGGTGGTATGGCCGTAAGCGAAAGAGGCTGTCAAGCGTTGGCTATTTAAATCAGCTGCCAAATGAAGCACTTCGAAAAGCTTACAGCACCTGGTATTCCCAGGCGGTCTCCCATCCAAGTACTAACCAGGCCCGACCCTGCTTTACTTCCGAGTTCAGATGAGATCGGGCATTTCCAGGGTGGTATGGCCGTAAGCGAAAGAGGCTGTCAAGCGTTGGCTATTTAAATCAGCTGCCAAATGAAGCACTTCGAAAAGCTTACAGCACCTGGTATTCCCAGGCGGTCTCCCATCCAAGTACTAACCAGGCCCGACCCTGCTTTACTTCCGAGTTCAGATGAGATCGGGCATTTCCAGGGTGGTATGGCCGTAAGCGAAAGAGGCTGTCAAGCGTTGGCTATTTAAATCAGCTGCCAAATGAAGCACTTCGAAAAGCTTACAGCACCTGGTATTCCCAGGCGGTCTCCCATCCAAGTACTAACCAGGCCCGACCCTGCTTTACTTCCGAGTTCAGATGAGATCGGGCATTTCCAGGGTGGTATGGCCGTAAGCGAAAGAGGCTGTCAAGCGTTGGCTATTTAAATCAGCTGCCAAATGAAGCACTTCGAAAAGCTTACAGCACCTGGTATTCCCAGGCGGTCTCCCATCCAAGTACTAACCAGGCCCGACCCTGCTTTACTTCCGAGTTCAGATGAGATCGGGCATTTCCAGGGTGGTATGGCCGTAAGCGAAAGAGGCTGTCAAGCGTTGGCTATTTAAATCAGCTGCCAAATGAAGCACTTCGAAAAGCTTACAGCACCTGGTATTCCCAGGCGGTCTCCCATCCAAGTACTAACCAGGCCCGACCCTGCTTTACTTCCGAGTTCAGATGAGATCGGGCATTTCCAGGGTGGTATGGCCGTAAGCGAAAGAGGCTGTCAAGCGTTGGCTATTTAAATCAGCTGCCAAATGAAGCACTTCGAAAAGCTTACAGCACCTGGTATTCCCAGGCGGTCTCCCATCCAAGTACTAACCAGGCCCGACCCTGCTTTACTTCCGAGTTCAGATGAGATCGGGCATTTCCAGGGTGGTATGGCCGTAAGCGAAAGAGGCTGTCAAGCGTTGGCTATTTAAATCAGCTGCCAAATGAAGCACTTCGAAAAGCTTACAGCACCTGGTATTCCCAGGCGGTCTCCCATCCAAGTACTAACCAGGCCCGACCCTGCTTTACTTCCGAGTTCAGATGAGATCGGGCATTTCCAGGGTGGTATGGCCGTAAGCGAAAGAGGCTGTCAAGCGTTGGCTATTTAAATCAGCTGCCAAATGAAGCACTTCGAAAAGCTTACAGCACCTGGTATTCCCAGGCGGTCTCCCATCCAAGTACTAACCAGGCCCGACCCTGCTTTACTTCCGAGTTCAGATGAGATCGGGCATTTCCAGGGTGGTATGGCCGTAAGCGAAAGAGGCTGTCAAGCGTTGGCTATTTAAATCAGCTGCCAAATGAAGCACTTCGAAAAGCTTACAGCACCTGGTATTCCCAGGCGGTCTCCCATCCAAGTACTAACCAGGCCCGACCCTGCTTTACTTCCGAGTTCAGATGAGATCGGGCATTTCCAGGGTGGTATGGCCGTAAGCGAAAGAGGCTGTCAAGCGTTGGCTATTTAAATCAGCTGCCAAATGAAGCACTTCGAAAAGCTTACAGCACCTGGTATTCCCAGGCGGTCTCCCATCCAAGTACTAACCAGGCCCGACCCTGCTTTACTTCCGAGTTCAGATGAGATCGGGCATTTCCAGGGTGGTATGGCCGTAAGCGAAAGAGGCTGTCAAGCGTTGGCTATTTAAATCAGCTGCCAAATGAAGCACTTCGAAAAGCTTACAGCACCTGGTATTCCCAGGCGGTCTCCCATCCAAGTACTAACCAGGCCCGACCCTGCTTTACTTCCGAGTTCAGATGAGATCGGGCATTTCCAGGGTGGTATGGCCGTAAGCGAAAGAGGCTGTCAAGCGTTGGCTATTTAAATCAGCTGCCAAATGAAGCACTTCGAAAAGCTTACAGCACCTGGTATTCCCAGGCGGTCTCCCATCCAAGTACTAACCAGGCCCGACCCTGCTTTACTTCCGAGTTCAGATGAGATCGGGCATTTCCAGGGTGGTATGGCCGTAAGCGAAAGAGGCTGTCAAGCGTTGGCTATTTAAATCAGCTGCCAAATGAAGCACTTCGAAAAGCTTACAGCACCTGGTATTCCCAGGCGGTCTCCCATCCAAGTACTAACCAGGCCCSACCCTGCTTTACTTCCGAGTTCAGATGAGATCGGGCATTTCCAGGGTGGTATGGCCGTAAGCGAAAGAGGCTGTCAAGCGTTGGCTATTTAAATCAGCTGCCAAATGAAGCACTTCGAAAAGCTTACAGCACCTGGTATTCCCAGGCGGTCTCCCATCCAAGTACTAACCAGGCCCGACCCTGCTTTACTTCCGAGTTCAGATGAGATCGGGCATTTCCAGGGTGGTATGGCCGTAAGCGAAAGAGGCTGTCAAGCGTTGGCTATTTAAATCAGCTGCCAAATGAAGCACTTCGAAAAGCTTACAGCACCTGGTATTCCCAGGCGGTCTCCCATCCAAGTACTAACCAGGCCCGACCCTGCTTTACTTCCGAGTTCAGATGAGATCGGGCATTTCCAGGGTGGTATGGCCGTAAGCGAAAGAGGCTGTCAAGCGTTGGCTATTTAAATCAGCTGCCAAATGAAGCACTTCGAAAAGCTTACAGCACCTGGTATTCCCAGGCGGTCTCCCATCCAAGTACTAACCAGGCCCGACCCTGCTTTACTTCCGAGTTCAGATGAGATCGGGCATTTCCAGGGTGGTATGGCCGTAAGCGAAAGAGGCTGTCAAGCGTTGGCTATTTAAATCAGCTGCCAAATGAAGCACTTCGAAAAGCTTACAGCACCTGGTATTCCCAGGCGGTCTCCCATCCAAGTACTAACCAGGCCCGACCCTGCTTTACTTCCGAGTTCAGAYGAGATCGGGCATTTCCAGGGTGGTATGGCCGTAAGCGAAAGAGGCTGTCAAGCGTTGGCTATTTAAATCAGCTGCCAAATGAAGCACTTCGAAAAGCTTACAGCACCTGGTATTCCCAGGCGGTCTCCCATCCAAGTACTAACCAGGCCCGACCCTGCTTTACTTCCGAGTTCAGATGAGATCGGGCATTTCCAGGGTGGTATGGCCGTAAGCGAAAGAGGCTGTCAAGCGTTGGCTATTTAAATCAGCTGCCAAATGAAGCACTTCGAAAAGCTTACAGCACCTGGTATTCCCAGGCGGTCTCCCATCCAAGTACTAACCAGGCCCGACCCTGCTTTACTTCCGAGTTCAGATGAGATCGGGCATTTCCAGGGTGGTATGGCCGTAAGCGAAAGAGGCTGTCAAGCGTTGGCTATTTAAATCAGCTGCCAAATGAAGCACTTCGAAAAGCTTACAGCACCTGGTATTCCCAGGCGGTCTCCCATCCAAGTACTAACCAGGCCCGACCCTGCTTTACTTCCGAGTTCAGATGAGATCGGGCATTTCCAGGGTGGTATGGCCGTAAGCGAAAGAGGCTGTCAAGCGTTGGCTATTTAAATCAGCTGCCAAATGAAGCACTTCGAAAAGCTTACAGCACCTGGTATTCCCAGGCGGTCTCCCATCCAAGTACTAACCAGGCCCGACCCTGCTTTACTTCCGAGTTCAGATGAGATCGGGCATTTCCAGGGTGGTATGGCCGTAAGCGAAAGAGGCTGTCAAGCGTTGGCTATTTAAATCAGCTGCCAAATGAAGCACTTCGAAAAGCTTACAGCACCTGGTATTCCCAGGCGGTCTCCCATCCAAGTACTAACCAGGCCCGACCCTGCTTTACTTCCGAGTTCAGATGAGATCGGGCATTTCCAGGGTGGTATGGCCGTAAGCGAAAGAGGCTGTCAAGCGTTGGCTATTTAAATCAGCTGCCAAATGAAGCACTTCGAAAAGCTTACAGCACCTGGTATTCCCAGGCGGTCTCCCATCCAAGTACTAACCAGGCCCGACCCTGCTTTACTTCCGAGTTCAGATGAGATCGGGCATTTCCAGGGTGGTATGGCCGTAAGCGAAAGAGGCTGTCAAGCGTTGGCTATTTAAATCAGCTGCCAAATGAAGCACTTCGAAAAGCTTACAGCACCTGGTATTCCCAGGCGGTCTCCCATCCAAGTACTAACCAGGCCCGACCCTGCTTTACTTCCGAGTTCAGATGAGATCGGGCATTTCCAGGGTGGTATGGCCGTAAGCGAAAGAGGCTGTCAAGCGTTGGCTATTTAAATCAGCTGCCAAATGAAGCACTTCGAAAAGCTTACAGCACCTGGTATTCCCAGGCGGTCTCCCATCCAAGTACTAACCAGGCCCGACCCTGCTTTACTTCCGAGTTCAGATGAGATCGGGCATTTCCAGGGTGGTATGGCCGTAAGCGAAAGAGGCTGTCAAGCGTTGGCTATTTAAATCAGCTGCCAAATGAAGCACTTCGAAAAGCTTACAGCACCTGGTATTCCCAGGCGGTCTCCCATCCAAGTACTAACCAGGCCCGACCCTGCTTTACTTCCGAGTTCAGATGAGATCGGGCATTTCCAGGGTGGTATGGCCGTAAGCGAAAGAGGCTGTCAAGCGTTGGCTATTTAAATCAGCTGCCAAATGAAGCACTTCGAAAAGCTTACAGCACCTGGTATTCCCAGGCGGTCTCCCATCCAAGTACTAACCAGGCCCGACCCTGCTTTACTTCCGAGTTCAGATGAGATCGGGCATTTCCAGGGTGGTATGGCCGTAAGCGAAAGAGGCTGTCAAGCGTTGGCTATTTAAATCAGCTGCCAAATGAAGCACTTCGAAAAGCTTACAGCACCTGGTATTCCCAGGCGGTCTCCCATCCAAGTACTAACCAGGCCCGACCCTGCTTTACTTCCGAGTTCAGATGAGATCGGGCATTTCCAGGGTGGTATGGCCGTAAGCGAAAGAGGCTGTCAAGCGTTGGCTATTTAAATCAGCTGCCAAATGAAGCACTTCGAAAAGCTTACAGCACCTGGTATTCCCAGGCGGTCTCCCATCCAAGTACTAACCAGGCCCGACCCTGCTTTACTTCCGAGTTCAGATGAGATCGGGCATTTCCAGGGTGGTATGGCCGTAAGCGAAAGAGGCTGTCAAGCGTTGGCTATTTAAATCAGCTGCCAAATGAAGCACTTCGAAAAGCTTACAGCACCTGGTATTCCCAGGCGGTCTCCCATCCAAGTACTAACCAGGCCCGACCCTGCTTTACTTCCGAGTTCAGATGAGATCGGGCATTTCCAGGGTGGTATGGCCGTAAGCGAAAGAGGCTGTCAAGCGTTGGCTATTTAAATCAGCTGCCAAATGAAGCACTTCGAAAAGCTTACAGCACCTGGTATTCCCAGGCGGTCTCCCATCCAAGTACTAACCAGGCCCGACCCTGCTTTACTTCCGAGTTCAGATGAGATCGGGCATTTCCAGGGTGGTATGGCCGTAAGCGAAAGAGGCTGTCAAGCGTTGGCTATTTAAATCAGCTGCCAAATGAAGCACTTCGAAAAGCTTACAGCACCTGGTATTCCCAGGCGGTCTCCCATCCAAGTACTAACCAGGCCCGACCCTGCTTTACTTCCGAGTTCAGATGAGATCGGGCATTTCCAGGGTGGTATGGCCGTAAGCGAAAGAGGCTGTCAAGCGTTGGCTATTTAAATCAGCTGCCAAATGAAGCACTTCGAAAAGCTTACAGCACCTGGTATTCCCAGGCGGTCTCCCATCCAAGTACTAACCAGGCCCGACCCTGCTTTACTTCCGAGTTCAGATGAGATCGGGCATTTCCAGGGTGGTATGGCCGTAAGCGAAAGAGGCTGTCAAGCGTTGGCTATTTAAATCAGCTGCCAAATGAAGCACTTCGAAAAGCTYACAGCACCTGGTATTCCCAGGCGGTCTCCCATCCAAGTACTAACCAGGCCCGACCCTGCTTTACTTCCGAGTTCAGATGAGATCGGGCATTTCCAGGGTGGTATGGCCGTAAGCGAAAGAGGCTGTCAAGCGTTGGCTATTTAAATCAGCTGCCAAATGAAGCACTTCGAAAAGCTTACAGCACCTGGTATTCCCAGGCGGTCTCCCATCCAAGTACTAACCAGGCCCGACCCTGCTTTACTTCCGAGTTCAGATGAGATCGGGCATTTCCAGGGTGGTATGGCCGTAAGCGAAAGAGGCTGTCAAGCGTTGGCTATTTAAATCAGCTGCCAAATGAAGCACTTCGAAAAGCTTACAGCACCTGGTATTCCCAGGCGGTCTCCCATCCAAGTACTAACCAGGCCCGACCCTGCTTTACTTCCGAGTTCAGATGAGATCGGGCATTTCCAGGGTGGTATGGCCGTAAGCGAAAGAGGCTGTCAAGCGTTGGCTATTTAAATCAGCTGCCAAATGAAGCACTTCGAAAAGCTTACAGCACCTGGTATTCCCAGGCGGTCTCCCATCCAAGTACTAACCAGGCCCGACCCTGCTTTACTTCCGAGTTCAGATGAGATCGGGCATTTCCAGGGTGGTATGGCCGTAAGCGAAAGAGGCTGTCAAGCGTTGGCTATTTAAATCAGCTGCCAAATGAAGCACTTCGAAAAGCTTACAGCACCTGGTATTCCCAGGCGGTCTCCCATCCAAGTACTAACCAGGCCCGACCCTGCTTTACTTCCGAGTTCAGATGAGATCGGGCATTTCCAGGGTGGTATGGCCGTAAGCGAAAGAGGCTGTCAAGCGTTGGCTATTTAAATCAGCTGCCAAATGAAGCACTTCGAAAAGCTTACAGCACCTGGTATTCCCAGGCGGTCTCCCATCCAAGTACTAACCAGGCCCGACCCTGCTTTACTTCCGAGTTCAGATGAGATCGGGCATTTCCAGGGTGGTATGGCCGTAAGCGAAAGAGGCTGTCAAGCGTTGGCTATTTAAATCAGCTGCCAAATGAAGCACTTCGAAAAGCTTACAGCACCTGGTATTCCCAGGCGGTCTCCCATCCAAGTACTAACCAGGCCCGACCCTGCTTTACTTCCGAGTTCAGATGAGATCGGGCATTTCCAGGGTGGTATGGCCGTAAGCGAAAGAGGCTGTCAAGCGTTGGCTATTTAAATCAGCTGCCAAATGAAGCACTTCGAAAAGCTTACAGCACCTGGTATTCCCAGGCGGTCTCCCATCCAAGTACTAACCAGGCCCGACCCTGCTTTACTTCCGAGTTCAGATGAGATCGGGCATTTCCAGGGTGGTATGGCCGTAAGCGAAAGAGGCTGTCAAGCGTTGGCTATTTAAATCAGCTGCCAAATGAAGCACTTCGAAAAGCTTACAGCACCTGGTATTCCCAGGCGGTCTCCCATCCAAGTACTAACCAGGCCCGACCCTGCTTTACTTCCGAGTTCAGATGAGATCGGGCATTTCCAGGGTGGTATGGCCGTAAGCGAAAGAGGCTGTCAAGCGTTGGCTATTTAAATCAGCTGCCAAATGAAGCACTTCGAAAAGCTTACAGCACCTGGTATTCCCAGGCGGTCTCCCATCCAAGTACTAACCAGGCCCGACCCTGCTTTACTTCCGAGTTCAGATGAGATCGGGCATTTCCAGGGTGGTATGGCCGTAAGCGAAAGAGGCTGTCAAGCGTTGGCTATTTAAATCAGCTGCCAAATGAAGCACTTCGAAAAGCTTACAGCACCTGGTATTCCCAGGCGGTCTCCCATCCAAGTACTAACCAGGCCCGACCCTGCTTTACTTCCGAGTTCAGATGAGATCGGGCATTTCCAGGGTGGTATGGCCGTAAGCGAAAGAGGCTGTCAAGCGTTGGCTATTTAAATCAGCTGCCAAATGAAGCACTTCGAAAAGCTTACAGCACCTGGTATTCCCAGGCGGTCTCCCATCCAAGTACTAACCAGGCCCGACCCTGCTTTACTTCCGAGTTCAGATGAGATCGGGCATTTCCAGGGTGGTATGGCCGTAAGCGAAAGAGGCTGTCAAGCGTTGGCTATTTAAATCAGCTGCCAAATGAAGCACTTCGAAAAGCTTACAGCACCTGGTATTCCCAGGCGGTCTCCCATCCAAGTACTAACCAGGCCCGACCCTGCTTTACTTCCGAGTTCAGATGAGATCGGGCATTTCCAGGGTGGTATGGCCGTAAGCGAAAGAGGCTGTCAAGCGTTGGCTATTTAAATCAGCTGCCAAATGAAGCACTTCGAAAAGCTTACAGCACCTGGTATTCCCAGGCGGTCTCCCATCCAAGTACTAACCAGGCCCGACCCTGCTTTACTTCCGAGTTCAGATGAGATCGGGCATTTCCAGGGTGGTATGGCCGTAAGCGAAAGAGGCTGTCAAGCGTTGGCTATTTAAATCAGCTGCCAAATGAAGCACTTCGAAAAGCTTACAGCACCTGGTATTCCCAGGCGGTCTCCCATCCAAGTACTAACCAGGCCCGACCCTGCTTTACTTCCGA
Organism: Danio rerio; assembly: GCF_049306965.1. Classification (NCBI taxonomy): domain Eukaryota; kingdom Metazoa; phylum Chordata; class Actinopteri; order Cypriniformes; family Danionidae; genus Danio; species Danio rerio. Next base: position 38,650,906 of record NC_133179.1, read on the forward strand.
GTTCAGATGAGATCGGGCATTTCCAGGGTGGTATGGCCGTAAGCGAAAGAGGCTGTCAAGCGTTGGCTATTTAAATCAGCTGCCAAATGAAGCACTTCGAAAAGCTTACAGCACCTGGTATTCCCAGGCGGTCTCCCATCCAAGTACTAACCAGGCCCGACCCTGCTTTACTTCCGAGTTCAGATGAGATCGGGCATTTCCAGGGTGGTATGGCCGTAAGCGAAAGAGGCTGTCAAGCGTTGGCTATTTAAATCAGCTGCCAAATGAAGCACTTCGAAAAGCTTACAGCACCTGGTATTCCCAGGCGGTCTCCCATCCAAGTACTAACCAGGCCCGACCCTGCTTTACTTCCGAGTTCAGATGAGATCGGGCATTTCCAGGGTGGTATGGCCGTAAGCGAAAGAGGCTGTCAAGCGTTGGCTATTTAAATCAGCTGCCAAATGAAGCACTTCGAAAAGCTTACAGCACCTGGTATTCCCAGGCGGTCTCCCATCCAAGTACTAACCAGGCCCGACCCTGCTTTACTTCCGAGTTCAGATGAGATCGGGCATTTCCAGGGTGGTATGGCCGTAAGCGAAAGAGGCTGTCAAGCGTTGGCTATTTAAATCAGCTGCCAAATGAAGCACTTCGAAAAGCTTACAGCACCTGGTATTCCCAGGCGGTCTCCCATCCAAGTACTAACCAGGCCCGACCCTGCTTTACTTCCGAGTTCAGATGAGATCGGGCATTTCCAGGGTGGTATGGCCGTAAGCGAAAGAGGCTGTCAAGCGTTGGCTATTTAAATCAGCTGCCAAATGAAGCACTTCGAAAAGCTTACAGCACCTGGTATTCCCAGGCGGTCTCCCATCCAAGTACTAACCAGGCCCGACCCTGCTTTACTTCCGAGTTCAGATGAGATCGGGCATTTCCAGGGTGGTATGGCCGTAAGCGAAAGAGGCTGTCAAGCGTTGGCTATTTAAATCAGCTGCCAAATGAAGCACTTCGAAAAGCTTACAGCACCTGGTATTCCCAGGCGGTCTCCCATCCAAGTACTAACCAGGCCCGACCCTGCTTTACTTCCGAGTTCAGATGAGATCGGGCATTTCCAGGGTGGTATGGCCGTAAGCGAAAGAGGCTGTCAAGCGTTGGCTATTTAAATCAGCTGCCAAATGAAGCACTTCGAAAAGCTTACAGCACCTGGTATTCCCAGGCGGTCTCCCATCCAAGTACTAACCAGGCCCGACCCTGCTTTACTTCCGAGTTCAGATGAGATCGGGCATTTCCAGGGTGGTATGGCCGTAAGCGAAAGAGGCTGTCAAGCGTTGGCTATTTAAATCAGCTGCCAAATGAAGCACTTCGAAAAGCTTACAGCACCTGGTATTCCCAGGCGGTCTCCCATCCAAGTACTAACCAGGCCCGACCCTGCTTTACTTCCGAGTTCAGATGAGATCGGGCATTTCCAGGGTGGTATGGCCGTAAGCGAAAGAGGCTGTCAAGCGTTGGCTATTTAAATCAGCTGCCAAATGAAGCACTTCGAAAAGCTTACAGCACCTGGTATTCCCAGGCGGTCTCCCATCCAAGTACTAACCAGGCCCGACCCTGCTTTACTTCCGAGTTCAGATGAGATCGGGCATTTCCAGGGTGGTATGGCCGTAAGCGAAAGAGGCTGTCAAGCGTTGGCTATTTAAATCAGCTGCCAAATGAAGCACTTCGAAAAGCTTACAGCACCTGGTATTCCCAGGCGGTCTCCCATCCAAGTACTAACCAGGCCCGACCCTGCTTTACTTCCGAGTTCAGATGAGATCGGGCATTTCCAGGGTGGTATGGCCGTAAGCGAAAGAGGCTGTCAAGCGTTGGCTATTTAAATCAGCTGCCAAATGAAGCACTTCGAAAAGCTTACAGCACCTGGTATTCCCAGGCGGTCTCCCATCCAAGTACTAACCAGGCCCGACCCTGCTTTACTTCCGAGTTCAGATGAGATCGGGCATTTCCAGGGTGGTATGGCCGTAAGCGAAAGAGGCTGTCAAGCGTTGGCTATTTAAATCAGCTGCCAAATGAAGCACTTCGAAAAGCTTACAGCACCTGGTATTCCCAGGCGGTCTCCCATCCAAGTACTAACCAGGCCCGACCCTGCTTTACTTCCGAGTTCAGATGAGATCGGGCATTTCCAGGGTGGTATGGCCGTAAGCGAAAGAGGCTGTCAAGCGTTGGCTATTTAAATCAGCTGCCAAATGAAGCACTTCGAAAAGCTTACAGCACCTGGTATTCCCAGGCGGTCTCCCATCCAAGTACTAACCAGGCCCGACCCTGCTTTACTTCCGAGTTCAGATGAGATCGGGCATTTCCAGGGTGGTATGGCCGTAAGCGAAAGAGGCTGTCAAGCGTTGGCTATTTAAATCAGCTGCCAAATGAAGCACTTCGAAAAGCTTACAGCACCTGGTATTCCCAGGCGGTCTCCCATCCAAGTACTAACCAGGCCCGACCCTGCTTTACTTCCGAGTTCAGATGAGATCGGGCATTTCCAGGGTGGTATGGCCGTAAGCGAAAGAGGCTGTCAAGCGTTGGCTATTTAAATCAGCTGCCAAATGAAGCACTTCGAAAAGCTTACAGCACCTGGTATTCCCAGGCGGTCTCCCATCCAAGTACTAACCAGGCCCGACCCTGCTTTACTTCCGAGTTCAGATGAGATCGGGCATTTCCAGGGTGGTATGGCCGTAAGCGAAAGAGGCTGTCAAGCGTTGGCTATTTAAATCAGCTGCCAAATGAAGCACTTCGAAAAGCTTACAGCACCTGGTATTCCCAGGCGGTCTCCCATCCAAGTACTAACCAGGCCCGACCCTGCTTTACTTCCGAGTTCAGATGAGATCGGGCATTTCCAGGGTGGTATGGCCGTAAGCGAAAGAGGCTGTCAAGCGTTGGCTATTTAAATCAGCTGCCAAATGAAGCACTTCGAAAAGCTTACAGCACCTGGTATTCCCAGGCGGTCTCCCATCCAAGTACTAACCAGGCCCGACCCTGCTTTACTTCCGAGTTCAGATGAGATCGGGCATTTCCAGGGTGGTATGGCCGTAAGCGAAAGAGGCTGTCAAGCGTTGGCTATTTAAATCAGCTGCCAAATGAAGCACTTCGAAAAGCTTACAGCACCTGGTATTCCCAGGCGGTCTCCCATCCAAGTACTAACCAGGCCCGACCCTGCTTTACTTCCGAGTTCAGATGAGATCGGGCATTTCCAGGGTGGTATGGCCGTAAGCGAAAGAGGCTGTCAAGCGTTGGCTATTTAAATCAGCTGCCAAATGAAGCACTTCGAAAAGCTTACAGCACCTGGTATTCCCAGGCGGTCTCCCATCCAAGTACTAACCAGGCCCGACCCTGCTTTACTTCCGAGTTCAGATGAGATCGGGCATTTCCAGGGTGGTATGGCCGTAAGCGAAAGAGGCTGTCAAGCGTTGGCTATTTAAATCAGCTGCCAAATGAAGCACTTCGAAAAGCTTACAGCACCTGGTATTCCCAGGCGGTCTCCCATCCAAGTACTAACCAGGCCCGACCCTGCTTTACTTCCGAGTTCAGATGAGATCGGGCATTTCCAGGGTGGTATGGCCGTAAGCGAAAGAGGCTGTCAAGCGTTGGCTATTTAAATCAGCTGCCAAATGAAGCACTTCGAAAAGCTTACAGCACCTGGTATTCCCAGGCGGTCTCCCATCCAAGTACTAACCAGGCCCGACCCTGCTTTACTTCCGAGTTCAGATGAGATCGGGCATTTCCAGGGTGGTATGGCCGTAAGCGAAAGAGGCTGTCAAGCGTTGGCTATTTAAATCAGCTGCCAAATGAAGCACTTCGAAAAGCTTACAGCACCTGGTATTCCCAGGCGGTCTCCCATCCAAGTACTAACCAGGCCCGACCCTGCTTTACTTCCGAGTTCAGATGAGATCGGGCATTTCCAGGGTGGTATGGCCGTAAGCGAAAGAGGCTGTCAAGCGTTGGCTATTTAAATCAGCTGCCAAATGAAGCACTTCGAAAAGCTTACAGCACCTGGTATTCCCAGGCGGTCTCCCATCCAAGTACTAACCAGGCCCGACCCTGCTTTACTTCCGAGTTCAGATGAGATCGGGCATTTCCAGGGTGGTATGGCCGTAAGCGAAAGAGGCTGTCAAGCGTTGGCTATTTAAATCAGCTGCCAAATGAAGCACTTCGAAAAGCTTACAGCACCTGGTATTCCCAGGCGGTCTCCCATCCAAGTACTAACCAGGCCCGACCCTGCTTTACTTCCGAGTTCAGATGAGATCGGGCATTTCCAGGGTGGTATGGCCGTAAGCGAAAGAGGCTGTCAAGCGTTGGCTATTTAAATCAGCTGCCAAATGAAGCACTTCGAAAAGCTTACAGCACCTGGTATTCCCAGGCGGTCTCCCATCCAAGTACTAACCAGGCCCGACCCTGCTTTACTTCCGAGTTCAGATGAGATCGGGCATTTCCAGGGTGGTATGGCCGTAAGCGAAAGAGGCTGTCAAGCGTTGGCTATTTAAATCAGCTGCCAAATGAAGCACTTCGAAAAGCTTACAGCACCTGGTATTCCCAGGCGGTCTCCCATCCAAGTACTAACCAGGCCCGACCCTGCTTTACTTCCGAGTTCAGATGAGATCGGGCATTTCCAGGGTGGTATGGCCGTAAGCGAAAGAGGCTGTCAAGCGTTGGCTATTTAAATCAGCTGCCAAATGAAGCACTTCGAAAAGCTTACAGCACCTGGTATTCCCAGGCGGTCTCCCATCCAAGTACTAACCAGGCCCGACCCTGCTTTACTTCCGAGTTCAGATGAGATCGGGCATTTCCAGGGTGGTATGGCCGTAAGCGAAAGAGGCTGTCAAGCGTTGGCTATTTAAATCAGCTGCCAAATGAAGCACTTCGAAAAGCTTACAGCACCTGGTATTCCCAGGCGGTCTCCCATCCAAGTACTAACCAGGCCCGACCCTGCTTTACTTCCGAGTTCAGATGAGATCGGGCATTTCCAGGGTGGTATGGCCGTAAGCGAAAGAGGCTGTCAAGCGTTGGCTATTTAAATCAGCTGCCAAATGAAGCACTTCGAAAAGCTTACAGCACCTGGTATTCCCAGGCGGTCTCCCATCCAAGTACTAACCAGGCCCGACCCTGCTTTACTTCCGAGTTCAGATGAGATCGGGCATTTCCAGGGTGGTATGGCCGTAAGCGAAAGAGGCTGTCAAGCGTTGGCTATTTAAATCAGCTGCCAAATGAAGCACTTCGAAAAGCTTACAGCACCTGGTATTCCCAGGCGGTCTCCCATCCAAGTACTAACCAGGCCCGACCCTGCTTTACTTCCGAGTTCAGATGAGATCGGGCATTTCCAGGGTGGTATGGCCGTAAGCGAAAGAGGCTGTCAAGCGTTGGCTATTTAAATCAGCTGCCAAATGAAGCACTTCGAAAAGCTTACAGCACCTGGTATTCCCAGGCGGTCTCCCATCCAAGTACTAACCAGGCCCGACCCTGCTTTACTTCCGAGTTCAGATGAGATCGGGCATTTCCAGGGTGGTATGGCCGTAAGCGAAAGAGGCTGTCAAGCGTTGGCTATTTAAATCAGCTGCCAAATGAAGCACTTCGAAAAGCTTACAGCACCTGGTATTCCCAGGCGGTCTCCCATCCAAGTACTAACCAGGCCCGACCCTGCTTTACTTCCGAGTTCAGATGAGATCGGGCATTTCCAGGGTGGTATGGCCGTAAGCGAAAGAGGCTGTCAAGCGTTGGCTATTTAAATCAGCTGCCAAATGAAGCACTTCGAAAAGCTTACAGCACCTGGTATTCCCAGGCGGTCTCCCATCCAAGTACTAACCAGGCCCGACCCTGCTTTACTTCCGAGTTCAGATGAGATCGGGCATTTCCAGGGTGGTATGGCCGTAAGCGAAAGAGGCTGTCAAGCGTTGGCTATTTAAATCAGCTGCCAAATGAAGCACTTCGAAAAGCTTACAGCACCTGGTATTCCCAGGCGGTCTCCCATCCAAGTACTAACCAGGCCCGACCCTGCTTTACTTCCGAGTTCAGATGAGATCGGGCATTTCCAGGGTGGTATGGCCGTAAGCGAAAGAGGCTGTCAAGCGTTGGCTATTTAAATCAGCTGCCAAATGAAGCACTTCGAAAAGCTTACAGCACCTGGTATTCCCAGGCGGTCTCCCATCCAAGTACTAACCAGGCCCGACCCTGCTTTACTTCCGAGTTCAGATGAGATCGGGCATTTCCAGGGTGGTATGGCCGTAAGCGAAAGAGGCTGTCAAGCGTTGGCTATTTAAATCAGCTGCCAAATGAAGCACTTCGAAAAGCTTACAGCACCTGGTATTCCCAGGCGGTCTCCCATCCAAGTACTAACCAGGCCCGACCCTGCTTTACTTCCGAGTTCAGATGAGATCGGGCATTTCCAGGGTGGTATGGCCGTAAGCGAAAGAGGCTGTCAAGCGTTGGCTATTTAAATCAGCTGCCAAATGAAGCACTTCGAAAAGCTTACAGCACCTGGTATTCCCAGGCGGTCTCCCATCCAAGTACTAACCAGGCCCGACCCTGCTTTACTTCCGAGTTCAGATGAGATCGGGCATTTCCAGGGTGGTATGGCCGTAAGCGAAAGAGGCTGTCAAGCGTTGGCTATTTAAATCAGCTGCCAAATGAAGCACTTCGAAAAGCTTACAGCACCTGGTATTCCCAGGCGGTCTCCCATCCAAGTACTAACCAGGCCCGACCCTGCTTTACTTCCGAGTTCAGATGAGATCGGGCATTTCCAGGGTGGTATGGCCGTAAGCGAAAGAGGCTGTCAAGCGTTGGCTATTTAAATCAGCTGCCAAATGAAGCACTTCGAAAAGCTTACAGCACCTGGTATTCCCAGGCGGTCTCCCATCCAAGTACTAACCAGGCCCGACCCTGCTTTACTTCCGAGTTCAGATGAGATCGGGCATTTCCAGGGTGGTATGGCCGTAAGCGAAAGAGGCTGTCAAGCGTTGGCTATTTAAATCAGCTGCCAAATGAAGCACTTCGAAAAGCTTACAGCACCTGGTATTCCCAGGCGGTCTCCCATCCAAGTACTAACCAGGCCCGACCCTGCTTTACTTCCGAGTTCAGATGAGATCGGGCATTTCCAGGGTGGTATGGCCGTAAGCGAAAGAGGCTGTCAAGCGTTGGCTATTTAAATCAGCTGCCAAATGAAGCACTTCGAAAAGCTTACAGCACCTGGTATTCCCAGGCGGTCTCCCATCCAAGTACTAACCAGGCCCGACCCTGCTTTACTTCCGAGTTCAGATGAGATCGGGCATTTCCAGGGTGGTATGGCCGTAAGCGAAAGAGGCTGTCAAGCGTTGGCTATTTAAATCAGCTGCCAAATGAAGCACTTCGAAAAGCTTACAGCACCTGGTATTCCCAGGCGGTCTCCCATCCAAGTACTAACCAGGCCCGACCCTGCTTTACTTCCGAGTTCAGATGAGATCGGGCATTTCCAGGGTGGTATGGCCGTAAGCGAAAGAGGCTGTCAAGCGTTGGCTATTTAAATCAGCTGCCAAATGAAGCACTTCGAAAAGCTTACAGCACCTGGTATTCCCAGGCGGTCTCCCATCCAAGTACTAACCAGGCCCGACCCTGCTTTACTTCCGAGTTCAGATGAGATCGGGCATTTCCAGGGTGGTATGGCCGTAAGCGAAAGAGGCTGTCAAGCGTTGGCTATTTAAATCAGCTGCCAAATGAAGCACTTCGAAAAGCTTACAGCACCTGGTATTCCCAGGCGGTCTCCCATCCAAGTACTAACCAGGCCCGACCCTGCTTTACTTCCGAGTTCAGATGAGATCGGGCATTTCCAGGGTGGTATGGCCGTAAGCGAAAGAGGCTGTCAAGCGTTGGCTATTTAAATCAGCTGCCAAATGAAGCACTTCGAAAAGCTTACAGCACCTGGTATTCCCAGGCGGTCTCCCATCCAAGTACTAACCAGGCCCGACCCTGCTTTACTTCCGAGTTCAGATGAGATCGGGCATTTCCAGGGTGGTATGGCCGTAAGCGAAAGAGGCTGTCAAGCGTTGGCTATTTAAATCAGCTGCCAAATGAAGCACTTCGAAAAGCTTACAGCACCTGGTATTCCCAGGCGGTCTCCCATCCAAGTACTAACCAGGCCCGACCCTGCTTTACTTCCGAGTTCAGATGAGATCGGGCATTTCCAGGGTGGTATGGCCGTAAGCGAAAGAGGCTGTCAAGCGTTGGCTATTTAAATCAGCTGCCAAATGAAGCACTTCGAAAAGCTTACAGCACCTGGTATTCCCAGGCGGTCTCCCATCCAAGTACTAACCAGGCCCGACCCTGCTTTACTTCCGAGTTCAGATGAGATCGGGCATTTCCAGGGTGGTATGGCCGTAAGCGAAAGAGGCTGTCAAGCGTTGGCTATTTAAATCAGCTGCCAAATGAAGCACTTCGAAAAGCTTACAGCACCTGGTATTCCCAGGCGGTCTCCCATCCAAGTACTAACCAGGCCCGACCCTGCTTTACTTCCGAGTTCAGATGAGATCGGGCATTTCCAGGGTGGTATGGCCGTAAGCGAAAGAGGCTGTCAAGCGTTGGCTATTTAAATCAGCTGCCAAATGAAGCACTTCGAAAAGCTTACAGCACCTGGTATTCCCAGGCGGTCTCCCATCCAAGTACTAACCAGGCCCGACCCTGCTTTACTTCCGAGTTCAGATGAGATCGGGCATTTCCAGGGTGGTATGGCCGTAAGCGAAAGAGGCTGTCAAGCGTTGGCTATTTAAATCAGCTGCCAAATGAAGCACTTCGAAAAGCTTACAGCACCTGGTATTCCCAGGCGGTCTCCCATCCAAGTACTAACCAGGCCCGACCCTGCTTTACTTCCGAGTTCAGATGAGATCGGGCATTTCCAGGGTGGTATGGCCGTAAGCGAAAGAGGCTGTCAAGCGTTGGCTATTTAAATCAGCTGCCAAATGAAGCACTTCGAAAAGCTTACAGCACCTGGTATTCCCAGGCGGTCTCCCATCCAAGTACTAACCAGGCCCGACCCTGCTTTACTTCCGAGTTCAGATGAGATCGGGCATTTCCAGGGTGGTATGGCCGTAAGCGAAAGAGGCTGTCAAGCGTTGGCTATTTAAATCAGCTGCCAAATGAAGCACTTCGAAAAGCTTACAGCACCTGGTATTCCCAGGCGGTCTCCCATCCAAGTACTAACCAGGCCCGACCCTGCTTTACTTCCGAGTTCAGATGAGATCGGGCATTTCCAGGGTGGTATGGCCGTAAGCGAAAGAGGCTGTCAAGCGTTGGCTATTTAAATCAGCTGCCAAATGAAGCACTTCGAAAAGCTTACAGCACCTGGTATTCCCAGGCGGTCTCCCATCCAAGTACTAACCAGGCCCGACCCTGCTTTACTTCCGAGTTCAGATGAGATCGGGCATTTCCAGGGTGGTATGGCCGTAAGCGAAAGAGGCTGTCAAGCGTTGGCTATTTAAATCAGCTGCCAAATGAAGCACTTCGAAAAGCTTACAGCACCTGGTATTCCCAGGCGGTCTCCCATCCAAGTACTAACCAGGCCCGACCCTGCTTTACTTCCGAGTTCAGATGAGATCGGGCATTTCCAGGGTGGTATGGCCGTAAGCGAAAGAGGCTGTCAAGCGTTGGCTATTTAAATCAGCTGCCAAATGAAGCACTTCGAAAAGCTTACAGCACCTGGTATTCCCAGGCGGTCTCCCATCCAAGTACTAACCAGGCCCGACCCTGCTTTACTTCCGAGTTCAGATGAGATCGGGCATTTCCAGGGTGGTATGGCCGTAAGCGAAAGAGGCTGTCAAGCGTTGGCTATTTAAATCAGCTGCCAAATGAAGCACTTCGAAAAGCTTACAGCACCTGGTATTCCCAGGCGGTCTCCCATCCAAGTACTAACCAGGCCCGACCCTGCTTTACTTCCGAGTTCAGATGAGATCGGGCATTTCCAGGGTGGTATGGCCGTAAGCGAAAGAGGCTGTCAAGCGTTGGCTATTTAAATCAGCTGCCAAATGAAGCACTTCGAAAAGCTTACAGCACCTGGTATTCCCAGGCGGTCTCCCATCCAAGTACTAACCAGGCCCGACCCTGCTTTACTTCCGAGTTCAGATGAGATCGGGCATTTCCAGGGTGGTATGGCCGTAAGCGAAAGAGGCTGTCAAGCGTTGGCTATTTAAATCAGCTGCCAAATGAAGCACTTCGAAAAGCTTACAGCACCTGGTATTCCCAGGCGGTCTCCCATCCAAGTACTAACCAGGCCCGACCCTGCTTTACTTCCGAGTTCAGATGAGATCGGGCATTTCCAGGGTGGTATGGCCGTAAGCGAAAGAGGCTGTCAAGCGTTGGCTATTTAAATCAGCTGCCAAATGAAGCACTTCGAAAAGCTTACAGCACCTGGTATTCCCAGGCGGTCTCCCATCCAAGTACTAACCAGGCCCGACCCTGCTTTACTTCCGAGTTCAGATGAGATCGGGCATTTCCAGGGTGGTATGGCCGTAAGCGAAAGAGGCTGTCAAGCGTTGGCTATTTAAATCAGCTGCCAAATGAAGCACTTCGAAAAGCTTACAGCACCTGGTATTCCCAGGCGGTCTCCCATCCAAGTACTAACCAGGCCCGACCCTGCTTTACTTCCGAGTTCAGATGAGATCGGGCATTTCCAGGGTGGTATGGCCGTAAGCGAAAGAGGCTGTCAAGCGTTGGCTATTTAAATCAGCTGCCAAATGAAGCACTTCGAAAAGCTTACAGCACCTGGTATTCCCAGGCGGTCTCCCATCCAAGTACTAACCAGGCCCGACCCTGCTTTACTTCCGAGTTCAGATGAGATCGGGCATTTCCAGGGTGGTATGGCCGTAAGCGAAAGAGGCTGTCAAGCGTTGGCTATTTAAATCAGCTGCCAAATGAAGCACTTCGAAAAGCTTACAGCACCTGGTATTCCCAGGCGGTCTCCCATCCAAGTACTAACCAGGCCCGACCCTGCTTTACTTCCGAGTTCAGATGAGATCGGGCATTTCCAGGGTGGTATGGCCGTAAGCGAAAGAGGCTGTCAAGCGTTGGCTATTTAAATCAGCTGCCAAATGAAGCACTTCGAAAAGCTTACAGCACCTGGTATTCCCAGGCGGTCTCCCATCCAAGTACTAACCAGGCCCGACCCTGCTTTACTTCCGAGTTCAGATGAGATCGGGCATTTCCAGGGTGGTATGGCCGTAAGCGAAAGAGGCTGTCAAGCGTTGGCTATTTAAATCAGCTGCCAAATGAAGCACTTCGAAAAGCTTACAGCACCTGGTATTCCCAGGCGGTCTCCCATCCAAGTACTAACCAGGCCCGACCCTGCTTTACTTCCGAGTTCAGATGAGATCGGGCATTTCCAGGGTGGTATGGCCGTAAGCGAAAGAGGCTGTCAAGCGTTGGCTATTTAAATCAGCTGCCAAATGAAGCACTTCGAAAAGCTTACAGCACCTGGTATTCCCAGGCGGTCTCCCATCCAAGTACTAACCAGGCCCGACCCTGCTTTACTTCCGAGTTCAGATGAGATCGGGCATTTCCAGGGTGGTATGGCCGTAAGCGAAAGAGGCTGTCAAGCGTTGGCTATTTAAATCAGCTGCCAAATGAAGCACTTCGAAAAGCTTACAGCACCTGGTATTCCCAGGCGGTCTCCCATCCAAGTACTAACCAGGCCCGACCCTGCTTTACTTCCGAGTTCAGATGAGATCGGGCATTTCCAGGGTGGTATGGCCGTAAGCGAAAGAGGCTGTCAAGCGTTGGCTATTTAAATCAGCTGCCAAATGAAGCACTTCGAAAAGCTTACAGCACCTGGTATTCCCAGGCGGTCTCCCATCCAAGTACTAACCAGGCCCGACCCTGCTTTACTTCCGAGTTCAGATGAGATCGGGCATTTCCAGGGTGGTATGGCCGTAAGCGAAAGAGGCTGTCAAGCGTTGGCTATTTAAATCAGCTGCCAAATGAAGCACTTCGAAAAGCTTACAGCACCTGGTATTCCCAGGCGGTCTCCCATCCAAGTACTAACCAGGCCCGACCCTGCTTTACTTCCGAGTTCAGATGAGATCGGGCATTTCCAGGGTGGTATGGCCGTAAGCGAAAGAGGCTGTCAAGCGTTGGCTATTTAAATCAGCTGCCAAATGAAGCACTTCGAAAAGCTTACAGCACCTGGTATTCCCAGGCGGTCTCCCATCCAAGTACTAACCAGGCCCGACCCTGCTTTACTTCCGAGTTCAGATGAGATCGGGCATTTCCAGGGTGGTATGGCCGTAAGCGAAAGAGGCTGTCAAGCGTTGGCTATTTAAATCAGCTGCCAAATGAAGCASTTCGAAAAGCTTACAGCACCTGGTATTCCCAGGCGGTCTCCCATCCAAGTACTAACCAGGCCCGACCCTGCTTTACTTCCGAGTTCAGATGAGATCGGGCATTTCCAGGGTGGTATGGCCGTAAGCGAAAGAGGCTGTCAAGCGTTGGCTATTTAAATCAGCTGCCAAATGAAGCACTTCGAAAAGCTTACAGCACCTGGTATTCCCAGGCGGTCTCCCATCCAAGTACTAACCAGGCCCGACCCTGCTTTACTTCCGAGTTCAGATGAGATCGGGCATTTCCAGGGTGGTATGGCCGTAAGCGAAAGAGGCTGTCAAGCGTTGGCTATTTAAATCAGCTGCCAAATGAAGCACTTCGAAAAGCTTACAGCACCTGGTATTCCCAGGCGGTCTCCCATCCAAGTACTAACCAGGCCCGACCCTGCTTTACTTCCGAGTTCAGATGAGATCGGGCATTTCCAGGGTGGTATGGCCGTAAGCGAAAGAGGCTGTCAAGCGTTGGCTATTTAAATCAGCTGCCAAATGAAGCACTTCRRAAAGCTTACAGCACCTGGTATTCCCAGGCGGTCTCCCATCCAAGTACTAACCAGGCCCGACCCTGCTTTACTTCCGAGTTCAGATGAGATCGGGCATTTCCAGGGTGGTATGGCCGTAAGCGAAAGAGGCTGTCAAGCGTTGGCTATTTAAATCAGCTGCCAAATGAAGCACTTCGAAAAGCTTACAGCACCTGGTATTCCCAGGCGGTCTCCCATCCAAGTACTAACCAGGCCCGACCCTGCTTTACTTCCGAGTTCAGATGAGATCGGGCATTTCCAGGGTGGTATGGCCGTAAGCGAAAGAGGCTGTCAAGCGTTGGCTATTTAAATCAGCTGCCAAATGAAGCACTTCGAAAAGCTTACAGCACCTGGTATTCCCAGGCGGTCTCCCATCCAAGTACTAACCAGGCCCGACCCTGCTTTACTTCCGAGTTCAGATGAGATCGGGCATTTCCAGGGTGGTATGGCCGTAAGCGAAAGAGGCTGTCAAGCGTTGGCTATTTAAATCAGCTGCCAAATGAAGCACTTCGAAAAGCTTACAGCACCTGGTATTCCCAGGCGGTCTCCCATCCAAGTACTAACCAGGCCCGACCCTGCTTTACTTCCGAGTTCAGATGAGATCGGGCATTTCCAGGGTGGTATGGCCGTAAGCGAAAGAGGCTGTCAAGCGTTGGCTATTTAAATCAGCTGCCAAATGAAGCACTTCGAAAAGCTTACAGCACCTGGTATTCCCAGGCGGTCTCCCATCCAAGTACTAACCAGGCCCGACCCTGCTTTACTTCCGAGTTCAGATGAGATCGGGCATTTCCAGGGTGGTATGGCCGTAAGCGAAAGAGGCTGTCAAGCGTTGGCTATTTAAATCAGCTGCCAAATGAAGCACTTCGAAAAGCTTACAGCACCTGGTATTCCCAGGCGGTCTCCCATCCAAGTACTAACCAGGCCCGACCCTGCTTTACTTCCGAGTTCAGATGAGATCGGGCATTTCCAGGGTGGTATGGCCGTAAGCGAAAGAGGCTGTCAAGCGTTGGCTATTTAAATCAGCTGCCAAATGAAGCACTTCGAAAAGCTTACAGCACCTGGTATTCCCAGGCGGTCTCCCATCCAAGTACTAACCAGGCCCGACCCTGCTTTACTTCCGAGTTCAGATGAGATCGGGCATTTCCAGGGTGGTATGGCCGTAAGCGAAAGAGGCTGTCAAGCGTTGGCTATTTAAATCAGCTGCCAAATGAAGCACTTCGGAAAGCTTACAGC